>NW_006256895.1:2667099-2672365 GCF_000478725.1 Eutrema salsugineum | reverse complement strand
TCCCCTCCCCCCCACGCCGGCATAACAGTCAATAAAACAGACGTGGCTGTGGGGGAAGGTCTCTCCTCCCACCCCTCGCTTTGATGTATTGGATGATAAAAAACTCCTCCCCCCCCCCCCCACCCTGCCCTTTTCATTGAAACTAACAGGCGTCAGGGGGGGGGGGGTTTTCTCCTTCCTCCCTGCCTAGGAGGGGGGGGAGATCATTTGCCCCCTCTCTGCCTAGGAGAAGGGCTTTTCATGGTCCAAGAAGGCATTGTCTTGGGACACAAGGTATCAGAGAAGGGTATTGAGGTGACTGAAAGAACCAACTCTTTGGCCAAACCTTTGCCTTTTGCCACAATTTGGTTCTTTCAGTCATCTGCCAAGAGTTGGTTCTTTCAGTCACTTTGAGCGCCCTCACATCGCTGCATTGACCCGGAACAGCTTCCTCGACCTTTTCTTTGTTCTCGCGCGGTTTACCATCGGCCTCGGCACAAGCTGTCACGGCCATGATATCCCGAGGTGTCTCCTCTATACCCTTGGACCCCTCGCTGTCTAAGATGTAGAGGCCACTCTTCTTGAGCTCCAAAAACCTCGCCTCAGCTCCAAGTTCCCTAGGTTGGTCCAAAAGACGCTTGTACACCTCGCTTTCCTCGTTCAAGAACCCCGTGCTCGCTCTGTTCCCCGTGTCAAGAAAGAAATCAAGACTGATCCATGCTTTGAACTTGTTGAGTGAATCAAGCTTTGATTAGTCCAGCCTTATCTAAGTGAGAACCATAATTTGACAATCTAATTATCATTGCTTGTGCATGTCATTGTGAACTCATGGGTACCCTTAAAATATTTGAGCTCTCTTATTGATAGATAAGACTTTTAAGGGTCTCAGGGCTATCAATCCCCTTGTCAATGTAGCACAAAGAGGTTTATCAATCCAGATGTGGTGTTAGACACTAAGCTATATGATCAAGTTCTTAATTCAAGCAAACAAGAGTGGGTTTTGATTAATCTAGAGACAACTACAAACTTAAACAGGATTAAGGATTAATGAAATGCTTAAACAAGAACTAAACAATGACAAATGATGAGAATGTATGAATGATGATAAGAAAGGTCTTAGACATGATAGTGGATTAGGGTGCCTTCAGTGATAAACTAATGAGCTAATGAATCATATGATCAAGCAAGCCATTTAACATAAACATCTCTAACTAAGTTAATCCTCTCATGAAGGCATTAACTCCTATGCTAAATCAGTTTCAAACCCAATCATCATCAGTGAAACATGAGTTAACAAGCATTAAGAATCAGTTTAATCTGTCATTTAAGCATATAAACAATCATTCCCATGATGAATAACACTTAAACCTCTAACAACTTTGGTTCAGGCATTTCATCAAACACTTTTGGTGCATGAAATGACCAGAATCTAGACCACATATGATTTGTATGGATCTAGCATAGAGAACAAGTTGTAGAGAATGGAATATGCATGATCTAACCCCTAAGCTCGCTAATCTACCACTTAAGCACCCTAATCTACATATCTAAGACCTTAATATGGGATTACTCACTAATCATACTAATCTCTCTTAAACCTTTGCAAGTTGAGAAGATTAGCATGATTAATGATGAGAAATGGAGATAGAGATGATAGATTCAAAAGTAAACAGCTTTAAACACCCAGATCTCTTAAAACTATCTTGATTCAACACTCAAAAATAGATATTTCTCTTCTTAATGGAGTCTTTTTCACAAAAGAGGCAAGAGACAAAGGGAATAAAACTTAGTTCTCCCCCAAAAAACCCTAAAAAGTATTTATACCTTCTTAAAAACGAACCGGGTCAGCCCGGAACAAACCGGGTCCTGACCCGGCTTTAATGGATAAATGGGAAAAGCTGCGGGTCGGTTCAGTATGTCCCAGGCCGCACACCTAAGTCGCAGTAGATGAAGACTTGTCTTGTGAGGCTTGAATCGCCTTGTCGGAGCCGCACGCCTATCTAGGAGTAAATTGCGAGTGTTTCTGCGGCATGGTCTCCTTCCTCTCCAACTCGCAGGGCTGAGCCGGTTTCTGGGGGATGTAGAAACTGTGCGGGTTGGTCTCTATTGCACTTAGGTCGCAGGCTCAAGTCGGAGTGAATTCCGAGTGATCGTGCGGCATAGATCCAGGCACGGATGACTCGCATGCCTAAGTCGCACGATTGTGGACTTAGCATTTCTCTTGCTCGGGAGCTCCAGACCTCTTCCAGTGATAGTTTACCCGCACATTTCAACTCGCAGCATCAGCATTCAGGCGTTCATCTTCAGGCCTGCGGGTTAACCAAGTCGCAAGACCATCTCGCAGCATCCAGAGCAGCTTAGATCACTTCGCATTCCGGAGAGTGTAACTCCTGTGATACTTGTCCGAATTGAATGATTTCGGTTGCAGAAGACATAGGACTCATTTATCTCCAACTTTTGTGAAGGAAGTTTCAGTGCTTGGGAGGTGGAAGGCTTCCTGGAGGGCACATCTTTGCAGTGCATGTATACGACCAGAGAGAGGCGTCTAGACATGTGTCCATTCCGGAGGCCGTATCTTCCTGCTCATAGATCCGAATTGAATGCTCTTGGACGTTCTGGAAAGAAGACTCAAATGTCTCTGATTCTCATGAAGGACCCGGAAGCTGAATCGGCCTGGAAGTGCACCGTCCTTCGCATCCTTCAGAACTGATCTGCTCGGTCCGGAATACCTGCGAGACAGGGGTTTCTTCCGACGAGCTTATCTCTCTGCTCACGCGTCCGAATTCTACGATTCCAATTGCTATGAGACCGTGCTTCAATGCTCTCCAACTTCTATGAAGGACCCGCCATCTGAATCGGACCGGAAGGCTCCCCGGACAGGTGATTTCTGAGACTCGTTCGCACCCGGAGATTTTGGCCGATATACTTAATTCGCGGTACGTGAAAATGGCCGGTAAAGCTTCCCGCGGTACATGAAAATGGCCGGTAAAACCTTCCTGGCCAGCGAGAATGGCCGATAACCTCCATAGACTCAAGTTTTCCACTTTTTCAAGCTCTGCTCACCATTCCACCTCCTGGATTCATCTTTTCAGCTCCATAATCACCTGATAGACACTCAAAACATGCAAAGACTCATTGGGACCTAATGCATCTCCTAAGTTCTAAAACAAACCCTAAGGACCTAAAATACATGAAATAAAACATGATTTGGAATGATTTATGCAACCTAAATGATGCAAATTATGAACATATCAACTCCCCCACACTTGTCCTTTGCTTGTCCTCAAGCAAAAAGAGCAAATGAGAGAAAGAGGTTGTATGCAATGGGAGTTCACATTTTCTTTTTGAGAGAAGTGATCACAATGAGAATTCAAGTTCATGCTCAATTATGCAATGCAAAGCCATACTCAGATATATGTCAACTCAGCAAGGAATCTCCACAAGTTCTTCTCTCTCTCAACTCTTTCACATTCATTAAGCTTTTATCAGGTGGATCTCATGATGCAAGGTTTAAACAAGCTGGCTTGGCTAGGGAGAGGCTATGAGATTAAAATGATCTCATCAGTGTTCAAGTGGGTTAAATGCAGCAAAGGGATCTCTCTATGAATGATCAAACTTTGGCAGAATGCTAAAGGTAAAAAGCAACCTATGCATACAAGGGCAAAGACTCATCACTCCCCACCCTCTACTCAAAGCTTCCTCTCTTGCTCAAAGACCTCACTTTTCACACTCATTTTTCTCTCACTAGGGGATTTGTTCTTCACTTTCACTCTCAAGTCTTGGAACTCAAACTTTACACAGCTCTTTTTCTTTTACAACTTCTAGCCTCTTCTTTCTTTCTTATCAAAACATTTGAGCTTTTGGCTTCTTTTCTTTCTTTTTCACTTAGAGGCTAGATTTTTCTTTTCAACAAACCAGAGCTCACTTTCTCAAAACACCAAGACTGACTTCTTTTTCTTTCATTCCCCTAGTTATTTTCACTCTCTCTTTCCACTCATCTCACCTTTTTCCACTCACCAAAAAGTCTTTTCCCCCACACTTATTCCTCGCCAAAACTCTCAGTTCCTTGATGTTGGAACACAGCACTCAATGAGACCTGCCCTTGTCGCTCTAAACCTAACACTTTCTGCTAAGTTTGATCCAAGGTGGCCTTTCAATTCTCACACAAACATTGGCTTAAAAGAAGGATGGGTTCAAGGTATGGGAACTGATCCATGATGTGGATTCAGTTACTTGAGCTAAGGAAAAGAGTGGTAAAAACAGTGGTTCTAGCTCAAGTATGTATATTGGTATCCACAAGCTTTTTCAAACAATGCATCACAAGATATTTTCAAGTCAAGTTCAAGGTTCCCACTTAATTAGAGTTGAGTTTAATTCAAACTTGCTTCTCAGATTCAAATCATTTCAGACTTTGCAAGCATAGAAAAAGATTCACAAGCATATTCAATTCAAGTTCTCAAAGTGATGTACTCTCTAGAAAACCTATCATTACTCCTTGCAAGATGCAACCTATATGCAAATGCAATCTAGACTCAATCCTAAAAATGAGAATGCAACTACATGATCATTTTTTTGTGAAAATTTTTCAGATTTTTCCATTTTTTTTTTTTGGTTTTTATATGCACTTAGATGACTATGCAACTAGAATGTGACTCAAGACTCAAAGTGTAAAATGACAAAATAGAAAACATGGTTAGTAAAGGATGAAACTCCTCCCCCACACTTAAATAACACAGTCCCTTGTGTTATAAAAGTATGAGAAAGAAGTGAAACCAAAGCAAACAAGCAAAATGCAAAAGGAAAAGAAAGTCTACATGCTATTTACAAGGTTTTGAGTGTTACCTAGTGGTTGTTGAAATCAGACCCCAATGAGTAGGAGGGGTTCGATGTGTGGCCTGACGGTGTTTCCCAAGAATGGTGGCTGGCTTCATCACTCCCGTCGTCAAGATCTACCCAAGTGGTTCCATATGCGACCAAGGCTGTGCAGTTCATGGAACTCTCCCCAACTTCCTCTCTGTTCCTTGGTGAAACTGGTGCTGGAGCCCCACCTTTGCAAGGGTTTTCAAGCTTCTTGATCCTCTTCTTCATCTCCTTGATGCACTTGGCCATCTTTCTTCTGACCCGCACTCCTATCCCGCAGCTTCTGGGACTTAGGCATTTTGGGTTTCCTTTCTTTCTGTGCGGCCTGGCCATCGTTCTTCTGAGCCGCATAACCATCCCGCAGTAAAATTCCGAACGATCGTGCGACTTAGCTCCTTGGGTTTCAGGCCGCAGCACCAGGTCGCAC
>NW_006256895.1:2381085-2666568 GCF_000478725.1 Eutrema salsugineum | reverse complement strand
GAATGACACTGAATATTCCTCCCTTTCACAGTAAACTCCACATGTCCAGCCCATCTCCTTGATGATTCTTGAATCCCTTGGGTAGTAAATGAAAGCTTCAAAGGAGGCCAAGAACTCTTGGGACTCTTGCTCATAAGCGATTTCTCTCATCTCCAAAAGTGACTCAACACCCATGTTCCCAAGCAAAGTCTTGACATCTTCATAGAGGCCAATCTTCTTCAGAAAGTCCAAATCAGGGAATCTCCCTTGCTGGATCTCTATCTGCTGAAACTTAGCCAGATAATCAGGTGTTTCTGGTTCAGTTTTCTTGAACTTCTTTGATCCCTCTTCATTGGTGCCTTGGGAACCACCAGCTGAGCTGCCGGAGTCACTTTCAGTCTGTTCACTCTCAGATACCACAGCCAACTGTTTCCCCTTTTTCTTGGAACCAGAAGCAACCACCAAAGCTCTTCCTTCAGGCCTTGTCCTTTTTGGCGCTGGATCACACTTTCCTTGCTTTGTAGTATTCTTTGCACCTTGACCTTTGTTTCTTTGCTTTGAAGTTCCTGAGACCAAACCTTTGCCTTTTGATGCAGGGCCCTTCTTCTTGGCCAAAGAGTTGGTTCTTTCAGTCATCTTGGGATTAAGATGCAACAAGTTCGAAATGCAATCAGGATGATGTTAACAACTCAAAAACGAGCTCAGAGCACTTTGAATCAACAATTTTGGTGGAGAAATGAGAGAGATATGGTGAAAACAATGGAGAGAAAAGTGAGAGATAGTTGCAAACTCGGGTTTGTAGTGAGGAAGAGAGAGTGTGGGGTAGGGTCAAGCCTCTGGACTGGTGGTCAATAGATCTATTTTGACCAGTCAAGGCTTTGACCCATCCTTTTCTCATTGACCGGCCTCCTTTCTCTCTTTTGTGCGTCCGGGAACTGTCGGGATCGAGCTGTGTGACCGTCTCGGTGTAGAACCGGAAAAAATTTCGTGCGGCCTGGTCATCCTCTGCTCTGACCCGCACAACCATCCCGCAGCTTTTGTTACTTAGGCATTCTGGCCGTTCTCTTCATGCTGCGGCCTGGTCATCCTCTGCTCTGACCCGCACAACCATCCCGCAGGTTTTGGGACTTAAACTCTTTGGGTTTCCTTCCTTTCTGTGCGGCCTGGCCATCGTTCTTCTGACCCGCACAACCATCTCGGAGTAAATTCCGAGTCTTTCTGCGGCCTGGCCATCTTTCTTCTGACCCGCACTCCTATCCCGCAGCTTCTGGGACTTAGGCATTTTGGGTTTCCCTTCTTTCTGTGCGGCCTGGCCATCGTTCTTCTGAGCCGCATAACCATCCCGCAGTAAATTCCGAACGATCGTGCGACTTAGACTCCTTGGGTTTCAGGCCGCAGCACCAGGTCGCACGGTTTAACACTTAGAACCCTCGGCCTTCTTCTTTTTGGTGCGGCTCAGCGTCTACGCTCCTAGGTCGCACGCCCAGGCCGGAGTAAATTCCGAATAGTCGTGCGGCCTAGCTCCCCCTCTTCTGACCCGCGCACCCATCCCGCAGTAGATGGGACTTAAACGTTTCGGGCCTTCTTCTTTCTGTGCGGCTCGGCCTTCCTCTTTCCAGGTCGCACGCCCAGGCCGGAGTAAATTCCGAACCTTGCTGCGGCCTGGGCTCTTCTCTTCTGACCCGCACTCCTAGGCCGCAGCTTTTGGGACTTAAACGTTTTTCTGGCCTTAAACACTTCTCTCAGCTCTCTCACATGCTTCTTTCCATTCATCACTGAGCTATGTCCTCCAAAGATCACTTAGTACCTGAGACCAACTCACAAAACCCATCAGAAAGTTCTAAAACATAAAAGAAAAGAGAAGAAATCAGAAGAACTATGTACAAAGATAAGCTTGGGGTGTCTCCCAAGAGCACTTTGTTTAAAGTCTCTAAGTTTGACTTTGGGAACCTGGTTAACAGGCTGGTGGATCAAGAAGAGGAACTGATGTAGCTTCCTCTTTCCCTTGTGAAACTAAGTAATGCTTGACTCTCTGTCCATTCACCACAAATTCCTGACCATTTTTCCCTTCCAAGACAATGGCACCATAAGGCCTCACTTCAAGAACTTTGAAAGGTCCAGACCACCTAGACTTAAGCTTTCCTGGAAACAACTTAAGTCTGGAGTTGAAAAGCAAGACCAAATCACCACACTTGAACTCTCTCTTTAAAATCTTTTGGTCATGCAGGACTTTGGTCTTCTCCTTATAGATCTTTGAGCTTTCAAAAGCCTCAAGCCTAATCTCCTCAAGCTCATGGAGTTGCATGATTCTTTTCTCCTGAGCTGTCTTGATATCAAAGTTTAGAAACTTCACAGCCCACATAGCTTTGTACTCCAACTCCACAGGAAGGTGGCAGCTCTTCCCATATAGCAGACTGAATGGTGATGTTCCAATTGGAGTTTTAAAGGCAGTCCTGTAAGCCCATAATGCATCATCCAGCCTTTTGCTCCAATCTTTTCTGGTTGAGCTGACAGTCCTTTCCAGAATGGCCTTGATTTGTCTATTAGATACCTCCACTTGGCCACTAGTTTGGGGATGATATGGAGTAGCTATCTTGTGTTTAACTCCATGCTTTCTCAATAAACCTTCCAGAGTCTTGTTCAAAAAGTGGGATCCTCCATCAGAAATGACAACCCTTGGAACTCCAAACCTTGGAAATATGATGCTCTTAAACAGCTTGACTACAACCTTGGAGTCATTGGTAGGGGAAGCAATGGCCTCAACCCATTTGGACACATAGTCCACAGCAACAAGTATGTATTGATTTCCAAAGGATGAAATAAAAGGTCCCATAAAGTCAATCCCCCAACAATCAAAGATCTCCACTTCTAGAATGGGGTTCTGAGGCATCTCACTTCTTTTAGATATATTTCCATGCCTCTGACAGGCATCACAAGCTGAAACCACCAATTGGGCATCTTTGAACATTGTAGGCCACCAGAACCCACTTTGAAGAACCTTTGCTACAGTTTTGAATGCCCCCATGTGACCTCCAAAAGCAGAACCATGACATTCCTGCAACACAGGTTGCATCTCCTCTTCAGCAAGACATCTTCTGTATAACTGATCCTTGTTCAGAACATAGAGGTAGGGCTCATCCCAATAGTATCTCTGGACATCTCTGAAGAATTTTTTTCTCTTGTAAGCATCCAATTCAGGGGGCTCCACCCCACATGCAAGATAGTTCACCACATCTGCAAACCAAGGCATCCTCCTTTCTTGAATGCTCTCTACTTCCTCAAACTCCAAGTATGAATGGAGCACCATCAGAGACTCTTCAGGCAAAGCATCATCTATGGGGACTTTTTCTTCAATCCTCAGCCTTGAGAGATGGTCTGCAGCACCATTCTCAATCCCCTTTTTATCAAGCACCTCCATATCAAACTCTTGGAGCAATAGAACCCATCTCAACAGCCTTGGTTTGGCATCTTTCTTGGTCATCAAGTACCTGAGGGCTGCATGATCAGTATACACAATGACCTTTGATCCCACCAGGTAGCTTCTGAACTTATCAAAGGCAAAAACTATTGCCAGCATTTCCTTTTCAGTTGTAGCATACTTCTCTTGGGCAGAGTCAAGTGTTCTACTGGCATAGTAGATCACATGCAACTTCTTGTCTTTCTTTTGTCCAAGTACTACTCCAACAGCAAAGTCAGAAGCATCTGTCATGACCTCAAAAGGTAGGGACCAGTCTGGTGCCTGAACTATTGGTGCACTAACCAATGCCTCCTTGATCAACTTAAAGGCTTCTTCACATTCAACATCAAAGATGAAATCCACCTCCTTGCACAACAGTCTTGTTAAGGGCCTGGCAATCCTTGAGAAGTCCTTTATGAATCTTCTATAAAACCCTGCATGACCCAGGAAGCTCCTTATCCCTTTAACTGAAGTGGGGGTTTGCAGATTCACCATAACCTCCACCTTTGCCTTATCAACCTCAATGCCCTTTTCAGAGATCTTGTGCCCAAGAACTATCCCTTCTTGCACCATGAAATGACACTTCTCCCAGTTCAGCACCAAGCTGTGTTGCTCACATCTCTCCAACACCTGTGTCAAATTAGAGAGACAATCCGAGAAGGAGGAGCCATAGGCACTAAAGTCATCCATGAACACCTCAACTTTCTCTTCAATAATGTCAGAGAAAATGTGCATCATACACCTTTGAAAAGTAGCCGGTGCATTACATAAACCGAAAGGCATTCTCCTATAAGCATAAGTGCCATAAGGGCATGTGAATGTTGTTTTCTCTTGATCTCTTGGATCTATGGGAATTTGGAAAAATCCAGAGTACCCATCGAGAAAACAAAAATAAGGATGATTAGCTAACCTTTCAAGCATTTGATCAATGAATGGTAAAGGAAAATGATCTTTTCTAGAAGCAGAATTCAATTTCCTATAGTCAATGCACATGCGGTGGCCAGTTATGGTTCTTTGAGCTATGAGTTCATCCTTATCGTTTTTCACCACTGTGATCCCACCTTTCTTGGGCACAACATGAACAGGAGATACCCATCTTGAGTCAGAGATTGGGTAAATTATCCCTGCCTCAAGAAGCTTTAGTATCTCCTTCTTAACCACTTCCCTAAGGTTGGGGTTAAGTCTACGTTGGTGCTCAATAGAGGACATAGATTGGTCCTCTAGGTGGATCCTATGGGTGCAGATGTCAGGAGAGATCCCTCTAATATCAGCCAAAGAATACCCTATGGCTCTCCTGAACTTTCTTATTTCATTCAGCAATGCACTCTCTTGGTCCTCTAATAGGCTATCATTGATGATGACAGGATATGTGGAGTTTAGTCCTAAGAAAGCATACCTGAGCCCTGTTGGTAGAGGTTTGAGCTCAACAGAGGGTGCATCAGCCTCATTCCAGTCCTGGTCCAAGCTGCTTTGGCTGGTGACTGATTCTTGGATTGCAAAAACCTCAGTGCCATTCTGTTCCAGCTCCACAAACCTTGTTTCAGGACCCAGCTCTCTTGCATTGTCCAGATACAGCTTATACCCTTCACTTGCTTCAGCCAAGAGCCCATTGTCTCCTTGTTCTTGAGTCAGAGTAGCTTGAAGAGGATCCTCTGTGTTCAGCTCCTCAAGCAACTCATCAGCCAACTGATCCATTGTCTCTACATAGAAACATTGACCTTCAATGGTGGGCTTCTTCATCATCTCATTCACATCAAACTTGAGCTTTTCAGACCCAAGTTGAAGCTCTATTATCCCACCTCTCACATCAATAATAGCTCCTGCAGTGGCTAAGAATGGTCTGCCCAAGATAAGAGGATCTACTGGCTCTTCATCCATCTCCAGCACAACAAAATCTGTTGGAACCTCAAAACCACCTATCTTGACAGGTAGATCTTCCAACATACCAACAGGCAATCTAACTGATCTATCTGCAAGGATAAGAGAAATCTTTGAAGGTTTGAAAACTCTAAAGCCCAGCTTCTGTGCTATGGAGAATGGCATCAAGCTGACTGATGCTCCTAAATCACAAAGACATCCAGAGAATAGAAGAGGTCCAATGGCACAGGGGAGTGTGAAGCTCCCTGGATCAGTTAACTTCCTTGGAATGGACTTCCTCTGAATGATAGCACTGCATTCATGACTTAGTACTACCATGCCTTGAAGCTCTTTTGTCTTGTTCAGAATAGCATCCTTCAAAAACTTCCCCATCTTTGGCATCATTAAGAATGCATCAATGAGAGGCATTGTGAGTGGTGTCTCTTTGAGTGCCTTCTCAAATACAGCTCTTGCCTTGTCCACTAGTTGCTTCTTAAATCTCCCTGGAAATGGGAGCTTGGGTTGGTATGGAGGTGGTGGCACATACTTCTTCTCTGGTTCTGGTTCCTTTGCTACCTCTTTACCCTTTTCTGACCTTGGTTTCTCAGCAACTTGATCATCCTTTAAGGCTGCCTCCCCCTCAGGTTGATCATTGTCCTCAATGATCACATTGTTGTTCTCAATACCAGGTAACTCCTTGCCACTCCTCAGTGTTATGGCCTTGGCATATTCCTTGGGGTTGGGTTCTGGTTTTCCAGGTAGGTGACCTTGGTTCCTTGAGCTTGATGCCTGGTTTTGCTTCAGTTCCTTGATTTCCTGCTGCATAGTCTGTTGACCCTGAAGTAGTTGTTGCAGAATACCAACCATATCTGTACCCATCTGTGGCTGCTGTTGAACCATTGGTGGCTGAAACTGTTGTTGAACCGGCGCCTGCTGTTGGAACTGTGGTGGACCAAACCCTGGTGGTGCCTTTGGCTGCTGTGAAGTGTAACCAGTGCCCTGAAATGGTTGCTGTTGCTGACCAAAACTCTGATTCTGACCAAATTGATTCTTGGGTTGGAATGACCCTTGAAAGTTGTGCTTGGGAACAAAGTTCTTTGGAGCTTGAGAATTGGGATAGACCTGGTCTTGTGGGTTAGCTACATTGGTGTTCCTGTAAGAGAGGTTTGGATTGGCATTACCATACTGATATCTTTGGAACCTCTGATTCCCAATGTAGTTGAGCTCCTCTTGGGTAAGACCTTCTTCACTTATGTTCTCAAAAATTTGAGAAGGTTCCTCATACTCTCCAACAAAATGCATTGGCTTCTGAGTGGTGAATTTCAGCTTGTCCAATTCACTCCTCAACTCCTTAACTTCTCTGGTGAGCCTCTGTTCTGAGCTTGAACCTTCATACCTATTTGATCTGTCATAGTCTTCACCATAAGTATCATTGCTCAATGCTAAGTTCTCCACTAGCTCTAAAGCAGCATGAATCTCTTTACCCAGAAAGTTCCCATTGGAAGCAGTATCCAGCTGGTTTCTAATCTTGGGAAGAGCTCCCCTATACAGTGTGCTGAGAAGAGAAGCCTCACTAAACCCATGGTGTGGGCATTGGTTTGTGTAGCTCCTGAATCTCTCATATGCTTCACCAAAACTTTCATTGCTGTGCTGAGTGAAGCTAGAGATTTGGTTTCTCAGTTTTGCAGTTCTTGAGGTGGAGAAGAACTTAGATAAGAAGGCTTGCTTGCATTGCTCCCAGGTTTGAATGGAGCCTCTTGGAAGATTCTTCTCCCATTGATGAGCTTTGTCACCAAGACTGAATGGGAATAGTCTTAGCTTAAAGCTGTCTTCTGAAACTCCATTAATCTTGGTCAGATCACACACCTTATCAAACTGGTCCAAGTGTTCCAAGGGATCTTCCATTGCTAACCCATGGAACTTTGAGTTCTGGACCATATTCAGCAATGATGCTTTCACTTCAAAGTTGTTGTTCTGCACAGGTGGTGCCTGAATACCAGCTCCATACTGATGAGCATTGGCCCTGTCATTTTCGCCAACATAGATTTGGGGTTGCTCATATCTTCTTTGTTGTGGTTGGAAAGGGTGGGGTTGGTGGTGCACCTGGTGTCTTTGTTGAACATTGGCCTGATGCCTCTGTTGATGAGCCTGAGCTTGTCCCTGGTGGACATAGGCTTGTTGGTGGTGCACCTGTTCCTGCTGAACATTGCCCTGGTGAAACCCCTGACCAACTCCAATACCAGCTCCCTGACCTTGAGCTTGTTGCTCCTGAACTGGTTGTTCCATATCTACCACGTGATCTCCTTGTTCTGCCATCTCAGTCTGATCAATGTGTCTACCACGTCTGTCTCTTCTCCTCCTTGGTACCAGAAGGTTGATGTTGTCGTTTAGAGGAAAAGGAGGACCGCAGCTTCTTGATCTAGACCTGGTGTTCATATACCTGAAATCACAAACAGAACTTGAAAGGAATCAGTAAAAACAAGAAAGTAAGCACTTGATCTCAAGAACAGATCAGAGCTTAATGCTAATCAAACCACAATTTGGCAACGGCGCCAATTGATAGATAAGACTTTTAAGGGTCTCAGGGCTATCAATCCCCTTGTCAATGTAGCACAAAGAGGTTTATCAATCCAGATGTGGTGTTAGACACTAAGCTATATGATCAAGTTCTTAATTCAAGCAAACAAGAGTGGGTTTTGATTAATCTAGAGACAACTACAAACTTAAACAGGATTAAGGATTAATGAAATGCTTAAACAAGAACTAAACAATGACAAATGATGAGAATGTATGAATGATGATAAGAAAGGTCTTAGACATGATAGTGGATTAGGGTGCCTTCAGTGATAAACTAATGAGCTAATGAATCATATGATCAAGCAAGCCATTTAACATAAACATCTCTAACTAAGTTAATCCTCTCATGAAGGCATTAACTCCTATGCTAAATCAGTTTCAAACCCAATCATCATCAGTGAAACATGAGTTAACAAGCATTAAGAATCAGTTTAATCTGTCATTTAAGCATATAAACAATCATTCCCATGATGAATAACACTTAAACCTCTAACAACTTTGGTTCAGGCATTTCATCAAACACTTTTGGTGCATGAAATGCCCAGAATCTAGACCACATATGATTTGTATGGATCTAGCATAGAGAACAAGTTGTAGAGAATGGAATATGCATGATCTAACCCCTAAGCTCGCTAATCTACCACTTAAGCACCCTAATCTACATATCTAAGACCTTAATATGGGATTACTCACTAATCATACTAATCTCTCTTAAACCTTTGCAAGTTGAGAAGATTAGCATGATTAATGATGAGAAATGGAGATAGAGATGATAGATTCAAAAGTAAACAGCTTTAAACACCCAGATCTCTTAAAACTATCTTGATTCAACACTCAAAAATAGATATTTCTCTTCTTAATGGAGTCTTTTTCACAAAAGAGGCAAGAGACAAAGGGAATAAAACTTAGTTCTCCCCCAAAAAACCCTAAAAAGTATTTATACCTTCTTAAAAACGAACCGGGTCAGCCCGGAACAAACCGGGTCCTGACCCGGCTTTAATGGATAAATGGGAAAAGCTGCGGGTCGGTTCAGTATGTCCCAGGCCGCACACCTAAGTCGCAGTAGATGAAGACTTGTCTTGTGAGGCTTGAATCACCTTGTCGGAGCCGCACGCCTATCTAGGAGTAAATTGCGAGTGTTTCTGCGGCATGGTCTCCTTCCTCTCCAACTCGCAGGGCTGAGCCGGTTTCTGGGGGATGTAGAAACTGTGCGGGTTGGTCTCTATTGCACTTAGGTCGCAGGCTCAAGTCGGAGTGAATTCCGAGTGATCGTGCGGCATAGATCCAGGCGCGGATGACTCGCATGCCTAAGTCGCACGATTGTGGACTTAGCATTTCTCTTGCTCGGGAGCTCCAGACCTCTTCCAGTGATAGTTTACCCGCACATTTCAACTCGCAGCATCAGCATTCAGGTGTTCATCTTCAGGCCTGCGGGTTAACCAAGTCGCAAGACCATCTCGCAGCATCCAGAGCAGCTTAGATCACTTCGCATTCCGGAGAGTGTAACTCCTGTGATACTTGTCCGAATTGAATGATTTCGGTTGCAGAAGACAGAGGACTCATTTATCTCCAACTTTTGTGAAGGAAGTTTCAGTGCTTGGGAGGTGGAAGGCTTCCTGGAGGGCACATCTTTGCAGTGCATGTATACGACCAGAGAGAGGCGTCTAGACATGTGTCCATTCCGGAGGCCGTATCTTCCTGCTCATAGATCCGAATTGAATGCTCTTGGACGTTCTGGAAAGAAGACTCAAATGTCTCTGATTCTCATGAAGGACCCGGAAGCTGAATCGGCCTGGAAGTGCACCGTCCTTCGCATCCTTCAGAACTGATCTGCTCGGTCCGGAATACCTGCGAGACAGGGGTTTCTTCCGACGAGCTTATCTCTCTGCTCACGCGTCCGAATTCTACGATTCCAATTGCTATGAGACCGTGCTTCAATGTTCTCCAACTTCTATGAAGGACCCGCCATCTGAATCGGACCGGAAGGCTCCCCGGACAGGTGATTTCTGAGACTCGTTCGCACCCGGAGATTTTGGCCGATATACTTAATTCGCGGTACGTGAAAATGGCCGGTAAAGCTTCCCGCGGTACATGAAAATGGCCGGTAAAACCTTCCTGGCCAGCGAGAATGGCCGATAACCTCCATAGACTCAAGTTTTCCATTTTTTCAAGCTCTGCTCACCATTCCACCTCCTGGATTCATCTTTTCAGCTCCATAATCACCTGATAGACACTCAAAACATGCAAAGACTCATTGGGACCTAATGCATCTCCTAAGTTCTAAAACAAACCCTAAGGACCTAAAATACATGAAATAAAACATGATTTGGAATGATTTATGCAACCTAAATGATGCAAATTATGAACATATCAAAAACCCATATAAACAGTGCTCTTGCGGTCGCCAAGAACGGTCGGCCCAAGATAATAGGGTCTAATGGTTCCTCGTCCATCTCAAGAACTATGAAGTCCGTGGGGATTTCTATCTCACCGATTCTCAAAGGTAAATCCTCAAGCAACCCCACCGGTAGTCTAACCGATCTATCAGCTAATACAAGAGAGATCTTGGCCGGCTTGTAACTTTTGTATCCCAATCTCTTGGCCACCGTGTATGGCATCAAGCTCACAGAAGCTCCTAGGTCACATAAGCAGTTTGAGAACTTCAAGTGACCTAAAGCACACGGTAAAGTAAAGCTGCCCGGATCGGATAGCTTTCTTGGTATAGATCTTCTTTGTATTATAGCACTGCACTCATGGCTCAGTATTACCATACCCTGGAGCTCCTTTGTCTTGTTGAGGATCGCATCTTTTAGAAACTTTCCAAGCTGAGGTATAGCTAAGAAAGCATCTATGATGGGTAAGGTAAATTGCGTGTTCTCCAAGTGTTTCTCAAAGACAGCCTTGGCTTTGTCTAGGATTTTCTTTTTGAAACGCCCTGGGAATGGTATCTTGGGTTGGTAAGGTGGTGGTGGAACGTAGGGCTTTTCAAGCTCAGTTGTCTTTTCCACCTCTTTCCCTTTGTCTTTAACCGGTTTCTTCTCAAAAACCTCTTCTTTACGCGCATCGTCTGAGGCTGCCTCCCCCTCTAATTGCTCATTGGCCTCAATGAGCTTTGTTTTAGGCACTGGAGCTTGTAATTTTTTAGCACTCCTCAATGTGATAGCGTTCACATACTCCTTGGGGTTCGGCTCCGGCTTACCTGGTAAAGCAGGGCCTCTTGATGATGTAGAGGCTTGGTTTTGCTTAAGCTCTCTGATATCTTGCTGCATTGTTGCGTGCTGGCTCTCAACTCTCTGCTGACCCTGTAACAGTTGCTGTAAAATCCCACAGACATCGGTTCCCATCTGATTCTGACCTGTGCCCTGAATCTGTTGCTGATTACCCATCGGCTGCGGATTGAACCCAGGCGGAAACTTGTGTTGCTGCGGTTGGCTGTTGAAGTTGTTACCCTGAGCCGCTTGATTCTGCTGAGTGTAGCCGTGTTGTTGCCCACTGAACTGTTGCTTGGGCTGGAAGGTATTCTGAAAAGGAGCTTTTTGAGCATAGCTTTGTTGTTGTTGTTGGGCAGGGTACACTTGGTCTTGAGGGTTAGCTACATTTGGGTTTCTGTATGAGAGGTTTGGGTTAGTGCTGTAGTTGTTAAACCGCTGATACCTCTGCTGATTCCCTATGTAGTTCAGCTCCTCTTGTGTTAGACCATCTTCATTAACATTGTCGAAACTTGGCCCTTGCTCATCAAACTCGCCTACAAAGTGTATTGGCTTTTGAGTCGCCATTAAAACTTTGTCAAGCTTGCTCTGAAGCTCTCTTATATCCTTCTTCATACGCTGTTCATCACTAGATCCCTCTGAACGGTTTGCCCTATCAAAATCTTCTCCATACGTGTCATTGGACATGGCCAGGTTCTCGACTAGTTCCATTGCCGCATTGATCTCTTTCCCAAGAAAGTTTCTGTTTGAAGCTGTATCGAGTTGGTTTCTGATCTTGGGGAGTGCACCTCGGTATAAAATACTCAAGAGGGATGCCTCTGAGAAGCCGTGGTGTGGGCATTGGTTAGTATAGCTCCTAAACCGTTCCCAAGCTTCACTAAAGCTCTCGTTGTTGTGTTGCGTGAAACTTGAGATCTGATTCCTGAGCTTAGCCGTGCGTGATGTGGAAAAGAACTTTGATAAGAACGCCAGTTTACACTGCTCCCATGTTTGTATAGAACCCCTCGGGAGGTTCTTTTCCCACTGGTGAGCTTTATCACCGCGGCTGAATGGGAACAAACATAGCTTGAAGCTATCTTCCGAGAAGCCATTGATCTTGGTTAAGTCGCAAACTCGATCAAACTGATCTAGATGCTCAAGAGGGTCCTCTCCGGCTAGACCGTGAAACTTTGAGTTCTGCACCATATTGAGCAGGGAAGCCTTGACTTCAAAGTTGTTATTCTGAACTGGTGGAGCTTGAATCCCGGCTCGATATTGGTGCGCATTAGCTCGGTCATTTTCTCCAACAAAGACCGGAGGAGGTTGTCTCTGAGCTTGTGGCGGTGGCGGATGAACATGGTGGGCTTGTTGCTCGTTTCTATTAGCTTGTTGTTGGTTTTGCTGAGCAAGCCTCTCGTTTCTTTGAGCCTGTTGTTGGTTAACATAGGCTTGTTGTTCATTCCTTCCTGCCTGCGCCTGATTAGCCTGAGCCTGGTGCTCGGCTTCCTGAGCCTGTTGCTCGATCCTTTGCTGTTCTGCCATTCCAAGTCTTTCAAAGTGCCGTTCTCTCTCGCGAGCTTGCCTCTCAATCCTGTTGATGTTATTGTCGTACGGTAAAGGCGGTTCTGTGCTACGAGACCTGGTTTTCATGCACCTGAAATCAAAACAAGAACTTGCAAAAGAGTTAGTAAAACAAAGGAAAGTAAAGTCTTGATCTTAAGAACAAATAAAAGACTAATGCTCCCACAAGTCGGCAACGGCGCCAATTGATAACTAAGAGTTTTCACTCTTTAAAGAGGTTATCAATACCCCTGTCCTTGTAGTACAAGGGGTTATCAAACCAAACTTGTAGTGGAGACACTAATCTATGCTACTTGTAATCTTAAGTCAAGATGGAATGATAAAGGTTTTAACTAAGCTAAGTAACAAGTGAAAAAGCATGAAAATGAAACAAAGGATGAGATTTAAACTTAATGAAGATGCAAGTAACAAGCAAGTGATTCGGATGATGATAATATATGATAAAGGCAGAAGCTTTAGACAGGATACTTGACTCGGGTGCTTCCAAGCTAAACTAATGGGTTAATGAATCGTTTTATCAAGCGATTTCATTTAAAATTGAACTCAAGGCATGTTAATCTTCTCATGAAAGTATTAAACATCTAAACTGATCCTCTTTCATACCAAAATCCCTTTTGAGAAGAACGAATCAGTCAGCAATAGGATTCAGTTCAAAAATGTCATTCAAGAGAACAAACTATCACTCTCGCGATGAAAGACTCTTAAACCCTTAACCGAGTGGTTCAGACATTTCTACAAACACTTTTGATGTGAGATATGTCTCAGATCTGAACCTCAAGTGATGTGCTTGGATCCAGCCTAGAGATCTCGTCGGTTAAAGAATGAAACATGCAAGACTAGACACCTAAACCCATTAATCTATCTTGAAAGCACCCTAATCTACCTATCTAAAGCTGCTTAAACGACTACTCACTGATCATAACAAGCTCACTAAGTCCTTTGCAAGACGGGTAGCTTATCATGATGAGGAGTTTGATTGCTGGATGATAAAAGAAATAAAGAAAGAACAAGATTCTGATGCAAAAACGAGATATTGGATTAGATTAATCAAGTTTCACAAAAGAGGCAAGTTCTTAAAGCTAAAAACAGATAAGAGATAAGATCCTTAGGTTTTTGGTCCTAAAATGTATTTATAGCAAAGGGAAAGGGTCGCGGGTCAGCCCGGAACAAACCGGGTACTGAGCCGCCTTCTTGGGTTGATGGGTGAGTGCCACGGTGTGTCGGAGAGTGAAGCCGAGGTCTTTATGTCGAGGAGTGCACGTGATCAGGATCCAAATCAAGATCTCGTGAAGAACACGTCAAGAACATGCATGAACCCTAGTCTTTGATCCATCTTCACGTGTGTGTTCTTGAGCCGTCTTGTTCTTGGTCCTGGGTTTGTGACAAGGGACCTCGCCATAAAATGTCGCGGGGCTTGGTAGTCGAGGGGTTCGGGAGAACAGAGTCCGGCATGCACGCTGAGGCCATTACACCGAGGTGCACGTCCAACACTTAGTCGTTTCCAGTTTCATTTCTTACGTGTGCATGCCTTGATCCCAACGTGCCGAGGCGTCAGCACGAGGTCTAGTCCAAAATACTCCCAAGATATGAGCCTTGGCTTGAGCAATGTCGAGGTGATGATGCTGAGGCCTGAGAAAATACTTAGCGCGTATCGCAACTCATTTAGGCTCGTATCGACCATATTGCCTTCCGGAGACAGTAACTTTCAACACACGACTCCAATTGCTCTGAGACCAGTCCCATAATCAAGATGACTCAATAAGCTCGAACTTTGGTGAAGAAACCGTCGGAGCTTGGGAAGTGGAAGGCTTCCTGGATTTCACATCTTTGCACCGCATCGGATTCACCGGAAAATAGGCTTTTGGACCGACGTGAACTCCGGAGACCTTATCTTTCAAACCATTGATCCGAATTGAGTGATTCCAAACGTTCTGAGAAGAGCTTTCACAGATCTCAAACATTGATGAAGACCGGGCGAGCTAGTTCGGACCGGAAAGGCTCCGTCCGTCGTGATCTTTGAAATCCGCTGTTCGGTTCTCGAGTATGCGCAATGCTGGTGCTTCTTCCGGAAGCCGTATCTCTCTCCTCACTGGTCCGAATTGGATGATTCTAACTATTCCGGGATCTTTGCTTGATTTTCTCCAACTTTGATGAGGACCCTGTCAACTGATTCAGACCGGAAGGTTCCCCAGATTGCTGATCTTTGAAACACGCGGGCAAGGACAGGTTTTGGTCGAGAAAAGCTTCCCGCGGTAAGGAAAGTGACCGAGGGCTATGTACCGCGGTAAGCTTTTTAGCCGTAAAATTCTTCTCGCCTCGGCCAAAAACTTAACCCGAGGTAATTTGCACCCGATACTCGTCTTTGGTCAATCTTGGTCGATCGGTAAGGGTTTTGGCCGATAATGAGCGTTCGGTAAGCTTTTTGACCGAGGTTTCTGTCCAGCCGGTACGTGTTTTGGCCGAGAAATTCCTCCAAGCGGTTTTCACCATTTTTGACCCTTTTCTTCACCGTTTTCTTCTCTGCTCCTCTTCTTAAGCTCCAAATGGCTCCCAAAGCACCTAATAAAGACTTCAAAACATGCAAAACTCTTTGGGACCTAATGCAAGCCCTAAATCCTATTTTGATGCTTAAAGACTCAATTTACATGGGAAACACATGATGAGGACTCTAAAATGCACTGTAAAATATAGACATATCACTTCGCTTGCTCTTCCTCCATGGTGTCGAACCTGTTAGCGATCATAACTGCGTCCTTTGTTGCTCGTTCTTCTATTGATTTGACTTGCGAAGCTAGGTTATCGATCTTCTCATTTCAATTGATTATGGTTTGACTCTTAGCTGAAATCTGGTTTTCTATCCATTTTGTTAAGCTTTTCCCTAAGTTTCCTGAAAAGAGTCTTGGAACTACAAATACTAGAAAAACGTAATAAAAGTACTTGAAAGCAATTAAAAACATAGAAAAAGTATTTCAAAACGATCCATAAAAGTGGTCAAAATACGTGTTATTAGATCTTATGGACGTCACCGTTGTAGGAGACGAAAGCTACCCGGATGATACGTAAGCCGAGATGGATTCTGATCTACATTGCATGATCTTGTTCTGGCATGAGAGCGAACGTTAATTGCCATGAATGAGTAATTAGATGATTAGGGTGACGAGAGTTGGCTAATCTTGACGAGATTTGAGCATCCACTAGGAGTGATGCAGATTTTGCAGCTTTGAAGAAGAAGCTTGACCAGCAAGAGAACATCAACAGACGCATGAAGAAGTTACTGAAGAAGAACCACAGGTTTGATGATGACTCTTCTGCCACAGAGACAGATGACAGCCATGAGACAGAGGCGCTTATCCATCATCACATCATACCCACGGTTCTATTATCATTTTTTTTTCTTTTATTGTAGACTCTTTTGCTTTTATTCACCATCTTCTCACGAACTTTTTCACACTGATGACAGTGTGATCTAAGTCCGGGGGAGGATGTTTATCCGTACTAATCTATTTTTCTTTGTTTCTTATCTTTTTCTGCAATTTTTAAATATTTCTATGCTTATTAAAAGACCTTGAGTATTTTTCAGGAATGTTTGACACAAAACTATGATGAGTAAGACCCATGTGCTTCTAGACTTTTCATGCTAGTTCTTTTTGTGGTTAGTACTAGATTAGGCGGTAGCTAGAGTACTTGCACTACGAACTCCCACCAGAAAAATTTCTATTCATGAAAATATTTTCTGCCAGGATAAACTAGCTCATTTCACTTGAACATAATCTTGACATCTAATTTTCTCATCATTGGTTTTAGCAGGCATCATGATACACATCTAGGACATTTTCACCTTATTTTTATCACTCTTTGTTGTCCTAGATGGCCAGTTCATCTTTAGCTGGTACCACGCCCTTTACCCAAAACCATCATTTCAAACTTCATGCATTCTCTTTTTAGCTCTTTTGGCAGATATGTGCAAAAACGCCGGAGAGGAAGGAACAACATGGTTTTCAATCTCTCAAAAGAAAGATTGAAAAAATTTGGGAAAATGGAGCATCAAGAACCTATCAACGCTTATGGTGCCTCAAAAGCTCGAAATTAAAGGTAAATTTCTTGCCTCCTAAGATTCTACATCCAAATGCATTTTTCCCTTTCAAAAAAAAAAAAAATCGAAAAAGTGAAACAAAAGGAAAAACAAAAAACCTAAAAGAGTCTAGGATGGCCGAAATTATTTTGAAGCAAAGGTTACAAGTATTCATTTGTGAGTATTGGTTTTAAAACATGGACAAAAGTCTGGGGGAGTCATGAGGAGAACCTAAAGAAAGGAGATCAAGAATCTTAGGGCAAGAAGAATGTGACTGGAAACTGTGGATATTAACAGCTCCACCCTCTGTTACTGTTTTTCATAATGTCTTGTCCCTCTAGAAAAGGTAACCCTAAACACTAAGAATCTCACCCTTTAAACAGCCATTTTGAATACCTAGCCTTGATTGCTTTACTAAAATCCTTTTGATGAGAACCACTGGAACTTATAAATGAATGTTAAGAGATAGTTGACTGGAAGATATGTTTAAGTGTCTAGACTTTCGCATAGTTATGCCTGTATTTTGTTGAGAATTTTCTAGACTATACCTGATCTGAGCATAATGACTAACTTTAGTTTAGAAGCATGGTCTTTGAGATTTTGTTAGTTTCTGCGATTTTCAAACCTCTTCTCCAGGTTCAGATCTTTGGTTTTGTTTGCGGTCAAACAAAGGTTTAAGTCTGGGGGAGTTGGTAACACCTGATTTCGACCACTTTTATGGATCTCTTTCAAAATCTTATGCAGGTGTTTTCACTCAGTTATAAAGGTTTTATAAGTGTTTTCCATGTTTTGGAATTTTAAAAGGCTTTTCAGGAAACTTGAAGCTTTGGAGTGCATTTTAGAGCAAAAATACATTTTTGGATAAATTCAGGCCGTCAGAAGTTTGGCAACCAATGAAGAACTTCTCACCGTCCGATCATCCCCAAATTTATAGATATTATAGAGGCGACAACTAGCTTTCCAATACACTTGGAATCAAAGCAATCCAACGGTTAGAGCTCCAGATATCATCAATGCACTGAAGACCGATCAACTCAAGCCTAGTCAAGGACAAGAGCTTTCACCCGCGGCCAGGCTTGTTCCCACTGTGGCTCAAGAGGTTACACCTCCGGTGGACCTACGTACGAACCTCAGGAGCACAACTAAGGCCCAAGACACTTCATGCACCCATTTTACAAGCCCTAGACGCCCAGACTTGGAGAAACACTATAAATACTCATTTTTAGGTCTTTTGTAAGAGAGCCTCTTTCTTCTCTTTGAGAGAGAACTCATTTGTAGTTTTAGGTTTTATTTTTATGCATCTGTAGAAGCTTTTCATCGCCACTATGTCTTCAATAAGAGAAGTTTTTCTGCAACTTTTGTTTCTTTACTTTTCTTCTTTCTAGTTCTTATACTGATGATGATATCTATCTCAGCCATGTCTGAGTAGTCACCTAGTTGGGTGAAAGGAAAATCCAAAGGGATCCCATGTTCGAATGATTTTTACATGATTTCGATTTTTACATGATTCTCCCATTCATCCAAATCTCAAAGCAGTAATTCTGGATCGATCACCCAGATTCCGATCCTAGGTTAAATCCGAGGCATGAGAGTGTTGTATCTGGGTTGCCTGAACTGGATCTTATGGACGTCACCGTCGTAGGAGACGAAAGGTACGTACGGAGGATACGTAAGCCGAGATGGATTCCGAACTACAATGCATGATCTTGTTCAGGCATGAGAGCGAGAGTTAATTGCCATGAATGAGTGATTAGATGATTAGGGTGACGAGAGTTGGCTAATCTTACATGTGTCTATCCTAGTTTCAGAGTCATAGAAAATCCTTGCCTAAATTCCTTGTGTTTTAGAACATGAACCCTAAAGATGAACCTTGAACCCAGCGCTGTTTTTCATATAGTTTTCAACCGATTTTTATTTTCAGCTTTTTAATTTTCTGCTTAATTAGATTTAGTGAGAAACCAAAACCCTTTTTATTAGATTAGGTCTACGATTGTTTTTAGCATCATTTAGAAGTCCTCAACACACAAATCCATGTGGATTCGATCCCTAAGTACTACTGCGTTTGCTGTGCACTTGCAGCTTGTCTAGGATAAAGTTTGTGTTGCCCACTGCACCCACATCAATGGTACAACTAAAAGATAGAGGAAAATTAGTACAAATAGTACAACTATGAGATAGAGGACAACTGGCACACATAGGTATAAGTAAGACAACTTGAATAATTGCTAATTGAGAATTCTTTAATTCTATATTCAGGAGACAATGAGCATCAGCCACACAAACATTTCGATGGATTTTAAAAAAGTTCATCTAAATTATATCATTTAAAAAATTTCATCTATATTATATCATTTAATATATTATAGAAATGCTAAAATCTCAAAAGAACAATTATTAAGATTTTCAGATAATTGGACAATTAGGTACAACTATGTACAAACATTGACGGTCCACACAGGTACATGTGTTACTTTGACGGACATCTGGACACTTAGGAAAGTCAATCTAGTCTGAAAATGCTTTCCAGATGGAAATAAACAAGCTACAACTGAAAGCATATGTACAATTATATGCAATTTTTTAACTATAAATATAAAAGAAAGCATTCACTTAAATAATGCAAAAAGTTGTAAACTATAAAGAATAAAATTAAAAAGATGGAAAACATGATATTATAATTTTTCTAATACATATTATTGGTTTCACATCAAACACCCTTTTTGATACAAGGAAAATTTTGATAATGTTAACAATCTAATGATGGAAAAGAGGCAAAATTATGATTTTACATAAATTGTAGTATAAAAATGTTGTAAATGGACTACAGTAGTCAAAAATCATCTGGATAACTACAAAATGATAATTTATATCAAGGGACCACTAGAATAATGCTAAAATCACCAAAATGACAACTATGAAAATTTTGGACAACTGGACAATTGGGTATAACTTTGTAAAAAATTGACGGTACACGTAGTATTTTGACTGCGCATATGTCCCTTTTTGTCGGCGCATATATCCCTTTTTGTCGGCTCATACATCCCCTTTTTATTATTTTTTAATTAATTTGAATTACAATTTTAAATTATATAATTATACCAGTTGTACCAATTGTACTTAGTATCAATATTAAATTATATATTTATATAATTGACCATTTATACTTAGTTGTACTTAGTTGTACTTAGTTGTACTGAAATTATGAAATGCAAACAAATTTTAAACTATAAAGAAAAAATTAAAATTATAAAGAACATGAAATTATTGTAATCTATTTAAAACGTTTTCATAATACAAATTATAAAAAGTTTTTTTTAATCATAAGATTGTTAACATTATCAAAATCTTCCTTGTATCATAATGGATGTTTAATATGAAACCAATTATATTTATTAAAAAATGATAATCTCATGTTATCCATCTTTTTAATTTATTCCTTATAGTATGCATTTCCTAAGTGGATGTTTTTTTATATGTTTATTTTTAAATTAATTTTTTAAATTAAAGAGTTACATATAGTTGTATATACATGTTTAACTGTACTTTGTTTATCTACAATTTGGAAAGATTTTCTCTATTAAAATGTATAATGTGGCTATCCATAATGAAAATCTTGCTGCTAAAATGTAATTTTCTTGGCTAAAATAAAATTTCTTCGGATAAAATAAATTCGAAAACATACACAAATTAAGTTTCCATGCTATTTTTGCTCTGAAACCGCTTCTGTAATTTTATAATTCATTTTTTGTCTTTCGGTGACGTGCTTTGGAGAATAGAAACTACCTTTTTTTATTTTTTGTTGGTGTAATTCGGCGGTAAGACAAACAATTCTTGTATATTATTAGGAATACTCCACTTATGATGCAACCATAATAAAACCAATCACATCTTTGGTCTATCAACAAATGATCCAATTCAAATCAAGCCCAGAATCTCAAGAAGTTTCTAGAAGAAAATCAGATCATGGATATATCAAGAAGTTGTCTAGATACAAAGAATTCATCTCCATTAAATCTGATAGCTAAATCAGTGGACGAAGACCATAAGTTTAATTAGCTGATTTTTCTCCTCTCTTTATTTAAATTGTGCATAATTTTCTCTTGTAATTAATTTCTTTGACCTTGAAGGTCTTGTAAATGAGCCTATAAAAGCTCATCACTTGTCATTGTAAAAATATATACAGATTTTTGGAAAAATAGAAAGAAGTTTTCTCTCTAAAGCTTAGGCTTTGTTTTTTTTTTGTTTATCTAAGTTAGGTGGGATTCTTTTACTTAGTAAACACTAAATCTATGTCTCTTGTGTGAGATTCCTTGAGAGTAGGTTTGTGAACTCATCACAAGGGCTTTCACACCCTTGAGTGGCGTTCTTCGATCCACCATCATCCTTCTATCAATCTGCTGCTTGAAGATCTGTTTATCTGAAGTCATACAAGCCCTGGACAGCTTGGTGCTTGTATTAACTTAGTTTCATCTATGTATGCAATTCATTCTCCGAATAAATTATCGACTCCAAAGCTGTTTAGTTTCATATATCACAATCTTCCTACATATCTTATCTACTAATACCGAATAAGTTATCTGCTCCAAATATGAGGTATTAAATGATATAAAATTTATTGAATTGCTTGTGTAGTTGATGCTTATTATCTTCTATGCTATATAAAAGGAGCTATTTGGGGCTCCTGAAAGTATCCACATCAGCATGTTTAAGTTGCTCTAAAAAGATGCCACCTTAGCAGTTTTAAAATATTTTTACCTTAATAAAATTACATTAACGTTTAAATAATTTTTAGCTTTGAGACGTGTTAATAAGAAAAAGCCCATTAACTAATAACACGCCAGCAATTCAATCCCACATCTCCCCACCCTACAAGATCGATCTATCTTCTTCGACAACTACGTAACGTCCGACGACCGACCTTCTTCACTATTCATTTTATGTAATCTGACGCTTTAAATCAGGTCCATCAATACATCAGCTAATCTTCTTTCCTCCTCTCTCTCTTGTGCAATCTCCTTCTGGATTGATAAACGTAGACAGCCCTTTGCTCCGCCACTGAACTGAGAAGGTTAAACATAGCAATTTGTTACCAGCTTATTCTATCTAACATCCAATACTCTATTCTGTTTTTGGAAATCCTTTATTGGTATGACCAGAGAAGTGAAAGAATGTTTTGGAATGACTCAGGAAAGCCTCGAAGAAGTTTACAATGGAGTTCAAACCAGTTTACCCCCAAATACTGAGAAAGCCATGTCATCAAATGAGATCAACATCACGCAGAAAAATCGCACAACACTATCTCTCCCCTGGTCTTCTCTTTTGCAATATGATTACAAATATAACGACCCCAAGTAACTGTGCTCAAGAATTGTATCTCAAATTTCTTCTGGAAGTGGTGGTATCTAAAGTCTAGGTAGAACGAAGATTCGTTTCTAGGTTTTCTAACCATCCTTCTTCTCCGAACCATTTTAATAAATCTGGTCTGATGTGGGTTTTCCTGAAACAAATTTAAGGCAAGTGTTGGAATGAATCCACAAAAGAGGATGAACAACTTCAAACATGGCGAGGGAGAGGTAACCAGTTTCGCCCAGAACTATGCTTCTCAACTTATTGTCCATGGCAACACAACCTTAGGAAAGGTAAAGCGTCAACTATGACACTTACGTATATCTAATAAACCATGATCATGTAAACATTCTCAGAGTGAATCCAAAAAGTAATCTTCTTTGGTCATTGGGTATTAAACATGATTTATAGAGACATTGTGATCTTCTTATATCGGATCCTTTGATTTACGTGCTTTTCACGTTAGTAGATATACGTAAGTGTCTATTAAAGATTATAACCTCACACACATTTCTAAGAAATTAAGTCGTATACAAGTACTTTTCCAAAGATTAAATATATTTAATAGGAAGGATATGTATATGTATTTCTGAGATAGTTTGGTATCATTCAGTTCTTGTGAAAAAGGACGAAGAGTACAGAGTTTATGCAGAATGAATTCCAGGACGTCATCTTCCAACTTTCTAAATTCAAAGAAATGAATTTCATTGATCTAAGTTTTTGGTGCAGATATAATGGGTGATAATCCAGCCGCCTCACAGCTTTTCCAGCACTATAGGAGGTGCGATTTGTGTTCTATTCTACATCTCTTTGATTAAATTCTCCTGGTACGTATGTTATATATCTCCTTTTTCATTTATGTGAATAAAAAAATTAGACATTACTTGATTAAGCTTTGGGATTTGTCTAATTTTTCGACATTACTTGAGTACTGTTGCGACAGAGCATCACTTCGTGCTTCCAATTTTGGAACCGCAGACTGAGACTGCGAGAGATGAAGTCGATTCAAAAGCCTTACCAAGCTCATGTCCACCATATATGTTTATTTTATTGAAGGTAGCTCATGTGTTGAAGGTGTCAATATGTTATGTATATTGTTCCCATATTTTCTGTCTAACTTCCTTATCCTAGATGACAGTTTATAATTTGTGCAGTGACATCGCATAAGGGTAGGTGAAATGGCAACCAAATACCGATTAGTGACATTTTGATTTGATGCTTTAACTCCAGATTGTTCTGCTATCTGACTCTCATAGATTTGCCAATGGTTAAATGACCGAATACCTAATAAAACCCATACAGTTCAAATGTTCCTTATCTTCCATTCTTTATGTTCTATACCCGTCTGTCTACATTGGTTAGTTGGTTTAAATAAATTTGGGAGTCGTAAGTTATACCGGAAACTCATGTGAAATGGTATGCAGTCTATCTTAGTTTTTTTAAACCATGTAAATTAGTATTATTCATGTTGTATCTCATGTCAGATCATAATTGTGTCACTAATAATCTAAGATGAAGATTGTTCCACTCAGTTAAATACATACTTCCCAAAATTACATAAAACTGTATACAACATTTATTCTTAAACTCTATAGACGAGAATGTACCGTCTCTAACTTTTGAAAAATCTACTAAAGTTTCTAGATAATATCTCTAATGCAACATTATGCAAATTTCAATTTTAGAGGCAAAATTTCATATGCCAATGCATTTAGTTATTTATTTTAATTTAAACAAATATTAAATAAATTAAATAATTTATATATCTCAACCCGCCCGTAGGGCGGGCTAAATCATAGTATAATAAAAGAATTCTCAATTAACAATTATTGAAGTTGTCTTAGTTATATTTATTTCTACCAGTTGTCCTCTATCTCATAGTTATTCTAGTTATACTAGTTTTCCTCTTATCTCATAGTTGTACCATATGTACCAGTTATCATTCTTTGCAGATTTGGTGATGAACTCGGGTTCTTATTCCAATCTACCTAAGAATCACAACAATTCAATAACTATATTTGACAAATTATCTATGCAAAGACCTAATCTTATATATAAAAGACAATCAACTTTCTCCATATGCTTGACACATCAGCATTGGAGAAGTTGATACCTGTCAACTAAATTTTAAATAATAAATTTTAATATGAAATTTTAAAGCATTTAAAGAATATGAAAAGTTTGTATTAACTAACATTTATATAAGCATTTAAAGAATATGAAAAGATTGTATTAACTAACATTTATATTAATGTTAAACAAAAATTTATGTTATAACTAATTAAAAAATATTGATAGATATATATATATATATAATTTTTATATAATTGTTGATTATTTAATAATATTCAAGATGTTAAAATTAATTTTTAAGATTATTTATAATAAAATACTAACAAATAACAAATAAAATGATGATTATATTAATTTTAATTTTTTTATTAATTGACTGTTAATTAATATTTGTGTAAATGTCAAACAAAATTTATGATATAACTAATTAAAAATATTGAATGATATGTATTAATTTTAATATAATTTTAAATTATTAAATAATATTCAATATACATTTTAAATTAATATTTTAAAAAATTTTAGAATAAAATATTTACAAGTAAGTAAATAATAAGTGATGATTATATTAATTTTTATAAAAATAAAAAAAATCGAAAATTTTGAAAAGAAAAATCTGCACGTTACGTGCGGTTATTCACCTAGTGAAAGATATACTGGCATATCTAAAATTACGAACATTATTTTATGTTATCTAGATTCTTCATTTGGTCAATTAATTGATAGATACATGTATTTATGTATTGCTAATAAGAAATACATTATATTATTCCACGCTCGAGAAGCCTTTACTCCTTCAAGCAGTAGGATCATTGCAGAGTTTTGTTGCCTTATATGGACATTACAGAGTCTGCGTGATCTGCATTTCTCCGAGATTTTTATTGCCTCAGATTTATCCTCAGTAGTAGAGGCAATTTCAAAACCTCTGGACTGGCCTTGATATCGTCCATACACAGAATACATCTCCCAGCTAAGTCGTGGTTTTGCTAATTGTTCTGAACTCAAACCAATAGGGGCAAAGCAGCTCGAACGATTACACAGAGTTTGACGCGAAACTTATTGAATGAATAAAAATTTGGTCAATTGACTATCCAAACAAAAATGGGAGAAATATTTAATACACTGAATGACCATTTAATCTATGTGGTCACGTAACTATACATTTAATTAAGTTTAAAATGCCAAAATTGTCTCTTCATTACATATTTTATGTTCTGTTTTCTATGTGTATTAGATGATATCTCGCGCGATGCGCGAATTGTTACACTTATTTTTTATATTTGCAAAAAATATTTGTGTTGGGAGTTGTATATATCATATAATAAAAAGTTGTAATGATGTAATTCAAAACTTGTTTTCCATAAGTGTTGATATCCCATCATACTAACTATTATTCAAAACCGAAAAGCTGAAGTACCTGAACATATACATTATACATACATATTAGTAAACACAATATTACACTTATATGATTTTCAATCCTATTGGTTTAAACCATAGAAAGGTTTTAAGTTCAAATTGTTTTCACAGTTATCATTCTATCAAATTATAAAGAAACTACGAAAATTATAAGATGCGAGAAATGAAAGTGAAATTTGAAAAAGTAACTATTTATGGAGATGAAACTCATAGAGTTGTTTTTTGAAATTAAGTTACTATAAGAATTTTATATGAAATTTTATTTTGAATTTGTTTAATTTTATGTATATGTTTTAACATTTCAGTTTTCACTAATGGTCCATTAGTTTGTAGTTAATGTAGGAAAATTTCAGTAGTGTATGGTATTTTGAAAAATATAATTGAATATATGCTGTTGTCAAATATACTTTTTTTATAAGAATTTTGTCAAGTATATGTTTCAGTCGTAACTGTCGATAATAATATGATATAGTTGTAAGCTGATGTCTTTTATTACTTGTTTTGTTGCCCATGCGATGTGTGGGTTGTGTTTCAATAATGTTTTTTAGTTATCAGACCTCTCTCTCTCCACTTCATCATAATCTCCTCTTTATTTTTCTTACACCTATCCAAACAATAATCCAATATGTGTTAATTGTCTGCTACTATTATTGATTTATTATCAGAAAGAAAATTATTAAATTATAAAAAAAAACATAATTATGTTTACTGTTGGTTAACATAAATATGTTTTTTGCACATATATCTTGTGACCGTTAGATTAATACGATAATATTACAACCACAATTACCACATATCTTTTACTGCTTGCTAACCTTTTCAAATGGTAATAGGATTTAACCGGCGCTATAGCTAGTGCGGGATAATTTAAAAAAAATATTTGAAAATTTAAGAAATGTTTTTCTTATTTTAATTTTATAATATATTTAACTATTGATTATAGATATAGATGTCAAATCACACTAATCAGTTTACTTAATCTGTATTGAATTATATTTTTGTTGACTAACCCAGAAAAACATACTTTTGAACACATAACTTTATTATGCATTGTTTAATAATTCTAGTTTTATGGCCAGTCCACAAAGTCTTACAAAAATTTAACTTTCTCTCGTATCTAACTATTTATAAATTAAATAAAAATATATTTTTCAACTTTTATTTACATATATATTCGAAAAAATATAATAAATTATAACAAATACTGTAAAATTTTGAATAGATATTTATTTGAATATATATATATATATATGAATTTCTATAATTTTCAACTATATAATAATAATTAAGAAACTAAATAATAAATAATTTCTTTTATGAAAATATATATTTTTCAAATGTTTTTACATAATTTAAAAGACAATTATATTATTTTCTATTTCAATTATATTTTTTTATTTATAATAACGTTTCATATAATAATTTATATATTTATTTCATTTTAAAAATATCTACTTAAGTAATAGTATAGAGATATTGGGTTATTCAAAAAAACGTTTGGATATATGGAACTGTCACTTGTGCAGCAGTGGAGGTCTATTTTGAGGCTATAATAGATTTCTTTATGTTAGTAATCCATGTAGCAACAACATATTGAGATAATAGCATGGATATAGTATATGTAATACATGAGTCAAAGGTGATTACAGTCGTTTCAGTAACAATGGGTGATGCGAGATTATGATATGTAGATAAGTATTTGCCAAAACTCGAGCATATGTTTCTGTCTCTTTCAGTCTCTTTTTTACCGCTTCTACAGTTGCAATATCTAAAATAATTTTGAGATTTTGTCTCATCATCAAAATTGTTGTCAACTCTATTGTTGCTCATTTGTTGGAAAGCTGTATTGGGTATAAATCTCACATCGATAGAAAATTAAATTGTTGTATTTACAAACTTGTATATAAGGTATTGCCTTCACAACTTGAGCAATAAAAAACCGATTTACAACATCTAAGGTTTATTGACATGGTATCAGAACATTAATCTCACTACAAAGAGTTTTTGTTTCGATTTTGGCTGTGTTTTTCCGCCGCAGATCTTTGAAACCTAAGTTTTTTTTTCTAAAAAGTTTGTTTCTTTCTGGATGACGAAGAATCACACTCATGAAGAATTGTCGATTGTTACGAGGATTCCACCTCTTCCGTCGACCCCTTTTACAAAGATCGTAAGGCGAACAATCTCGTCGTAAGATTTGACCTCCAGTGATAATCCCAGAACGGTGATTTCAAGGCCGTTGCCGTGAGGACCCAACTACGACGAGTGGTCCAACAGTCTCCGGGCTGGCATTGTGTGCACGAAAGAAATTCGTCTTCGCAGTCGATTCCAAAACCGGATGAAGACTCTGGTGACTATGAAGATTGGTGTGCAAACAATGCTCTTGTCATATCATAGATCAAACTAACCATTGATGAGACATTGTGAACATCTCTGTCATACTGCGATAATGCATACAGCCTTTGGACGCAGATTCAGAAGCGATTTGCAGATAAGAATGGCCAGCTCATTCAACGACTCCAAACGGAACTTTCTACGTGTCGTCAACAAGGCATGCCGATTGAGACGTACTTCGGAAAACTCACAAAACTCTGGACAAGTCTTGCTAATTATCAAAAGGCCAAAACTGCAGAAGAGTTTGCAAAGGAGCGTGAAGAAGATAAACTTCATCAATTTCTTATGGGAGTCGATGAGTCGTTGTATGGTGGAGTCAAGTCTGCTCTTCTCTCGCGAACTCCTCAGCCTTCACTCGATGAAGCATATATGTACTTACTCAGGATGAAGAATCAAAGGCGTTGGGTCGTTTACATGAAGAACGATCAAATGGTGTGAGCTTTGCGGTACAAACACAAGCTCGATCATCCACTCTTCAAGATGGTCAAGTAGTGTGGACCTTGTGTAGTCGGAATGGTCATATCACCGACAAGTGCTTTCGCAAAATCGGCTATCTGCCATGGTGGGGTGAGCGCTCGTGGTCTAAGTCAACTGCGGAAGCACCTGCTTCCTTTGCACCGATTCCGTTTCCCTCTCCATCTCGCGGGAAGCATTCTGAGTCTTTTCGAGTCAACAATGTTTCTGTGGTGTATGGTGCTTCTGGTTCACATGCGGGTCCTTCAGCCTCTGTTTCACACAATGCTGCTCTCACTTCTGCAGATCAAATCGGTTTCAGTGGACTCAATGATCAGCAGTGACACACATTGGTCGCTATGTTGAATGAACAGAAGACATCCACCAACAATCCATTTATGGGTACGTTCTTTCTTGAATCTTGGATAATTGATACAGGCGCATCAAATCACATGATGGGAAGCATTGATTATCTTTCCGATATTTGTGAAATAGCACCGATTATGATCAAACTTCCGGGTGAAAGATTTACTACTTCAAATAAACAAGGGAATGTTTATATGGGATCAAATCTGAAACTTCATAACGTTTACTTCGTTGATGGGCTGCATTATCATCTGATTTCTGTATCTCAACTGACTAGAGATAGGGGCTGCATATTTCAGATTTCTGATCGCCTTTGTGTTGTCCAGGACTGCATCACTCGGACGCTGATTGGAGCGGGTGATCAAGTGAATAGATTATATTTTTTTAGAAGAGTCGAAGTGGCTGCGGCGATTCAGCGTTTGGACTCACCGTCATTGGAGCTGTGGCATAGTCTCTTAGGACATCCTTCTTCCAAAGCTTTAGAGATGTTGCATTTATCTGATTTAAGTAGTGGCGTTTTTTTTTTCAATGCATATGAAGTATGTCTCTATGCCAAACAAACTATAGATTCATTTCCTTTGAGTAATAATAAAACAAATATGAGTTTTGAGCTGATTCATTGTGACTTATGGGGTCCATATTGGACAACTTTGATTTGTGGGCCTAAGTACTTTCTTATGATCTTTAATGCCTATACTCGAGCTGTTTGGATTTACCTCTTGCCATCTAAACAAGCTGCACCACAACATTTAAAGAATTTCATCGTTCTTGTTGAACGCCAATTCAATAGCCAAGTCAAAACACTTCTCAGTAACAATGGCTCGAAGTTCATTTTTTGGCGTGATTATTTTGCTGAGAAAGGGATTCTATATGAGACTTCCTGTGTGGGAACTCCACAGAAAACGGCAGAGTGAAACGAAAACACAGGCATTTTTTGAACGTTGCTCGTGCTCTTCGATTTTAAGCACATCTTCTTGTCTCATTTTTAAGTTATTGTGCTGTAGCGGCTGGTTACTTGATAAATCGTACGCCTTCATCGCTCCTCAACAGATAGACGTCATTTGAAATGTTATATAACAAACCACCACCCATGAATCACATCAGAGTATTCGGGTGTTTATGTTATGTACACAACCAAAAGCATGGTGGCGATAAATTTGCGAGTCAGACAAATAAATCTGTGTTTCTTGGATATCCTTTCGAAAAGAAGGGTTGGCGAGTCTAAAATCTCGAGACTGGGGTCGTCTCTGTTTCTAGGGATGTAATCTTTTGTGAAACAGAGTTCCCATTCTTTGTTTCTCCATTGTCCACTCCTCCACCACCTATCGACATTACAGATCCACGTCCTGCAATATTTGATGATGATGGTGAGATATTTGTATCATCTGATAGGATCACTGAAATCACAACACCTCTGGAGACATCCTCTCTTGATGCATCTCCTCCAGCGGATAGTTCGATTGCTACTGCACTGTCAGAAATTCCTGCTCAGACGAGTCCTGATAATTCGGAAGCTCAGTTGGTTAGTGATAATAGTGATTTCACCTCTGATGTTGCGATTACTCCAGACATTGAAACTTCTCCAGTTGCAAATGCTACTGTGATGGAAGTTACAGATATTCCAATTGAATTACTCGGTACATCTGAACCCGAACTTCTTGGTAGGGGTCACAGATCCACCAAACTCGCAGAATTTGTCAGCACATTTTTGCATGAGCCATATCCGTCTGCTACTCCATACCCCATTGACAACTACTTGTCGAGTGCTCATTTTTTGGCAGCTTATCAGGCCTATATCTTCGCTATTACCTCTGCTGTGGAACCCAAAAGCTACAAAGAGGCAATCGAAGATGAACGCTGGCGATATGCTGTCGAAAATGAAATGGTCTCTCTCGAAGATCTTGGTACATGGACTATTGAAGATTTACCACTAGGAAAAAAAAAGCTCTTGGTTGCTAGTGGTTATTTAAGCTGAAATTCAAATGGAACACTTGAGTGACAGAAAGCTCACTTAGTTGTTCTCGGAATTAATCAAACTGAAGGTGTTGATTATAACGAATCTTTTGCACCTGTTGCTATAATGGTTACTATTCAGACATTTCTACAACAAGCTGCATCTAATTATTGGAAGGTTCATCATATGGATGATCATAACGCGGTTTTGCATGGGGATCTAGATGAGGAAGTCTACATGCAGTTTCCTCCGGGTTTCCGCACAAAGAAAAGAACAAAGTTTGTCGTCTTCACAAAGCTTTGTATGGTTTGAAACACGCTCCTATGTGTTGGAATGCCAAACTTGCCACTGCTTTGAAGGACTACGGGTTCAGAAAAAATGGATCTGATCATTCTTTATTCACATTGGCGAATGGGAATATCCAGCTCCATATTATTTTCTATGTTGATGACCTGATTATTACGGGTAACAAACTTGCTATAATCACGGAATTTAAGGAGTATTTGAGCAACTGCTTTCATATGAAAGATTTGGGTTTGCTTCGTTACTTTCTTAGTGTTGAGGTTGCACGTAGTCTGAGTGGTATCTACTTGTGTCAGCAAAAATATGCCCTTGACATCATTGCAGAAACGGGTTTGCTTGGTGCCAAACCAGTTTCATTTCCGTTGGAACAGAATCACAGACTTGCGTTGGTTGAAGAAGAGTCTATGTCTGAGCTGTTTCGATATCGTTGTCTGGTTGGGAAGTTGATTTATTGTCACACGACCTGAGCTGTCCTATTCTATATGCATTCTCTCCCAATTCATGCATTATCCAAAACTGTCGCACTGGAATGCAGTTCTACTGGTAGTTCGCTATTTGAAGAGTAGTCCAGGTCTGGGAATACTTCTTCGTACATCTGCCGAATTGACGGCTCAATGCTTAGTGTGATTTAGACTGGGTTGCGTGTCCAGTTACACGATGATCTTTAACAGGTTGGTTCATTCAACTTGGTGGTTCTCCTTTGTCGTGGAAAAAACATAAACAAGATGTGGTCTCTCGTTCTTCGACAGAAGCAGAGTATCGCGCCATGGCTGATACTGTTTGCAAGGTTCTTTAACTTCGGGAATCGCTGCTGGCGTTGGGTATTACCCGCTCCGAACCGACTGTCATCTATTCTGATAGTTTGTCTGTCGAATTGACGGCTCACTGCTTAGTGTGATTCAGATTGGGTTGCGTGTCCAGTTACGCGACGATCTTTAACAAGTTGGTTCATTCAACTTGGTGGTTCTCCTTTGTCGTGGAAAAAACATAAACAAGATGTGGTCTCTCGTTCTTCGACAGAAGCAGAGTATCACGCCATGGATGATACTGTTTGCAAGGTTCTTTTAGCTTCGGGAATCGCTGCTTGCGTTGGGTATTACCTGCTCTGAACCGACTGTCATCTATTCTGATAGTTTGTCTGCCATTAATCTTGCAAAGCATCTTGTTTATCATGCACGAACTAAACATGTTGAACTGGACTGTCATTTCATCCGTGACGAGATTCTTCGAGGTACGATATCCACGAAACATGTCTCCATTAGTTCTCAGCTTGCCAATATCATAACGAAAGCTTTTGGACGCAAGGAGTTTGAAGCGTTTTTTGACAAGCTGTGTGTTTGTAACCTCCACATGTCACCTTGAGAGAAGGGGAGAGGGGTATTGGGTATAAATCTCACATCGATAGAAAATGAAATTGTTGTACTTACTAACATCTAAAGTTTCTTGACAAGCTGTCGTAAGGGACAAAACATGAGAAAATATCGACTCTAGAAAAAATATATATAAAATATATATTTGGTATCGAATGTAAATGTGATATGCAAGTATTTTATCGTAGTAAAATTAACAATATATGGTTATTTGAGTTGAAAACTGAATTGAAAAATTGTTTTGAGTTTTTCTCTCTTTATTTTAATCTATAGCTAGTTATGTAAATAGTATATATTATACATACTATACTAACCAAACCACTGATAAGGTTAGTCTATTAGTTTATAAATTTTGTTAGTTAGTGCTAACAATTTCCCTCTCTAAAAGATAACCCTCGTCTCTTCCTCAAAGCGATCTCCATTCTCTAGGCGATCTCACCAACTTCCTTCTCTTCGTGATTTCTATCTGGCCGATGTCTGTTGTACTCTTTCTTTTTCTGGTTTTAGCTATCTAGATTTTGGAATAAGACTCATGGTTTCCATTTCTTTTTGAAGAACTGATTTTCTTTGCTTTTTTCCAATTTTGTTTACTTTTCTTTTCATAGAGTATTGGTCCAGTGGTGGATTTCCGATTGTTTTGGTTCTAATCTGTCGGTTGTAACTCATTGAATAAAATCTCTGACGGAATTCATTTAGGATGAATTCAAAAAAAATTTTAAGCCGCTTTAAAATTTTATCTATTTCAATGGTTTTTCGATTTTTCTCGGTTGTTATTTCCAATTATCATGAACTATATAATATATACACGGGAAATAAAAAAATATTCAAATTTTTAAATTGATAACCCATGTAATTATGATATGTGTAAATAGATTATAAATAGAGAATCTGTTAGCTTACCTACAAATTATATATTATGATTTGCAGTTAAGAAATTAGTAAATTACTTTATATTATTCACGGACCTATTTAGATCATCTATCTAAATAAATGATAATGTCTAACATTTTTTTCTGATTTTCTTTGCTTTACTTATTTCCTATTTTGGAATTTTCATTCAGAAAAGATAACTTATTTTCCTTTTCGAATAAATAATTAAACATAGGAAATTTTATACTAATACATGAAACATGTTTTAAATAAAATATACTAAGTGATAATACCGCCCTGTGGGGGATAGGATTTGTCTAATTTTTTTGTAAGTTTTTTTTTGGAAATTAAAATCAGTAAATTTAAAAAAATTAATTTGGTTTTAGTGTAAATTATATAGTAGTTATGAGAAATAGATAAAGCATTAAAACAACTTAACCATAAATTCCAAGTAATACCACCAATTGATAACTAGAAGCATTCCAGGCCTCGCCATACATTTATTAAAACTGAGATTCATCTTTAAAGTCACTTGAATAATAACTTGGCTGAATATAACTGAAGGTATTCATCTTCAGAGCCATTTGTAAGTGTTCAATAACGTCATTTGAATGGAATCGTGGGAATGTTAAAAGATTTCATTATTTATGAACTAATAATATTTTACAAAAAATAGTACATACATACTTTCTTAATAATTATGCTTACATCGATTTGAAAGTTTTGTTTCTGGAATATCAGAGTCAAAGATGAATCAAGACCATCCTTGTAAATTAAAAATTTGATTAAAGCCACCTAGTCACTAATAAGATAAATCATGAGAAAAATGTTTGAAGTATTTTTTTCTTATCCATATATATGCCTAAATAAAGTATTTCTCAAGATTTTCAGTTTTGTTTTTAACGGTATGTTTTCCAAGATTGGTAACGTTTAATAGGTTTGTTCTTCGGCTGTAGCCTATAATGTACTTGCAGACTAATTTGGGTTAGATATCGTTGAAAGAAATAGAAGACTCTCAAACTAATTAAAAAGACAGTTGAAATTAGTAAATATATTTGCTTATGGGAGATGATTTGTACCTTATATGTGTTGAATATCTGCAGTGGGACATCCTATTAGTCTCTGCCAAAATTGGTTCGAGGAGTATCATTTATTATCTGAAATCTATTTATTAAAGCCCTAAACGCTGGCCACCGTAAATTCAAAGCAAATTAGCCAAGTGTCCAACCAAAAAGACAACGGTTTATAGATCTAGGGCCACATTTAATACGTTTACAAAATAATTATAACGAAAAATTGATTTTAAAAATACTAAAATAAAAATAGTTTTGAAGTATTTTTGAATGGATCTGTGTACACACGTAATCCAATTTCTTGTTTGTGTTGTTGGTGGGATGATCTCTCAAGGCTCCTCAAAACTCAAAACATCTTCTTATTTTCTTTTCTTTTTTCTTGATAATCTCGATAGTGGAGTATATAAGAGGTTGATTAGGTACACATATAACATAAGTTTGAAAAGTATAAACTTAGTTATAGGTATAACGATGTTTTTGAAATGTCATGGGTTTTTTGAACTTTTTCTTTTCTATAACTTTTATATAGGATCATGTTCATTGTATATAGTCCTTTTTTAAATGTGTTCTGAAATAACTAAACAATTCCGTAGATACTTTGGAAATGAATTCTATAGAAATATAGAAAATGATATAATTATATAAACAAAACTAAGAAATATAATGCCACATGATATGGAATTGGTTGCACATTTATTTATATCAGTGAAGATTGATACAGCTTCCATATACTAATTAAATCGACCAAGGACCACTTACACATGGCTGTGAAGCTGAACTTGAGAAGATAATATTTGTGAAGCAAGATCAAGACTGTTCTTGACTTTTGACATGAATCTAACGATCAATCTTTGCGTACGAGTAATTAGCAAGAACTGCAATAACTTTTTGAAAAATTAGCAAAAACCCTTTATAATTAGGTCTGAATTGGTTTAATTTCTATAATGATATTGTGTGTTTCCGTGTATGCATGCTTTTTTTTTTTTTCCTTTTTTGGTTACATGAATCAGTGAATTATCGATTTGCTGATTTGCATGTTCCATATGAAGAACCTTTGTGAAATCAGGTTGGATCACTATGCACACGTCAATAATGTTTATTTTGTTGCATTAATTATTGCAAGTTAAAGTCCAGAGTGTCAAGTGTTGTATAAATAATGTTCAGGGACTGACGTGCAAGTGCAACCGCAACTTTTGCATTTGTTCTCTAACATAATGGATTTTTGGACCGATTGATAAATACCCATTTAATGCTAGGTCGCAGTTATGCAGTATAAATATATATATATATATATATATATTTGCTGCATTAGTGCTGATATGATCGCACCAGTGATGAAGTCATAAATTTTTTTTATTGGAAGCAAATAAGGATATATCTGATTATATGAATTCAGATACTGATATTAAACTTTAATAAATTATATTAATTTTAAAAAATTTATTAAAGGTGAATAACCCTGTTTTAATACATGTGGTGGCGATCGCTATATATATGTATATATATATTTTTTTTCATTTGTGTCCGATTATACAAGTGCCATATCTAAGTTTTATTACTCTTTAAGTATATCCTTCTACTTGTTTGAATACCTTATTCACTTAATTGGTCAAAGGCTATTTAAAATTTTTCTTTCTTTCAAAAGTAATGAAATCACCATACGTTTGAAACAGAGCCATGACTATGTGTTGGAAAAACAAGCAATGAGGCCACAATAAAACAAGAAGGCCGTTATTTCAAAAATAAATTTATGTATTTATTTTTGATATTATATGTTTTTTTTGTGAGAAGTCCATGAGGACCATGACATTATAACAAGTACGGTCACAAGATAGATTGAATTGTTTGATTATCACCATAAATATGTTTTTTCACATATAAAACTGGATTACCAATCGATTTGCATACTAAACAAGCAATTTTGGCAAATCTAATCCCTCAATTGTAAAATCTATAAATCTCCAATTAAAAACCTAACTGGATTTTGAAACTTCAATAATGGTGATGGGGAGAGGAGTTAAAAACGAGAAAAGAGGATGAGGAGATACGATGAATGTGAAATTTTGGTGATTTTCGAAATCTAACGATGAAGAATATAAAGATTACTATAGAAAAAATATAAAAGAAATAAAATAATTAAAATAAGCTGTTGGAAAATTTAAAGAAAGTTTAAATAATTAATAAATGAAAAATAAAACAGTTTATTGAATAGGTTTGAAATTGGGTGGAAATAATTTTGGTTTTACTGTAAATAAAGAGACAAATAAAGAGTTTGGAATGATTTTTTATAATTTTCCTTACTAAAAATAAATCTAAATGGAAATCATTATTAGAATTATGCCATTTGAGCCTTTTTTTTTTTTTTGTCTAGTGACTTTTCAGCCTCACACTCCTCTCTCTCTCTCTCTCTCAATGAGCTTCTTCATCAGGGTTTTCCTTGAATCTCCACAAATTTATACCGGACAGAGTTACAGGACAGTGAATTGATTTTTCTGTGCTTTTCTGAATTCATTGGAGTCGAAATATCTTAGCAGAGGAGTTTTCAATTTTTTTTTTTTTTTTGTAAGATCTGAAATCACAAAACTTATTTCTTTTGCTTCCCATCAGGAAGTGAGATTGAAACTTTCTGTCGAATACCACATATGGCTTACGCCTGGAAAAGGGATAAGAACCAGAAGCTTTTAGCAACCAAAACATTAATCTCTCTTCTTGTCCTTTCCATCATCTTCCTCTCCTCTCTCTTCTTCTTCACTTCCTCATCTCTCCAAAACTCCAATACTAATCTTTCGATCAATACCCAATTCCCAATCCCTCCTTTCGACTGCTTCAAATGTCCTCAATCAAAACCCATAATCGCAAACGTCGTCGAGAATCTCAAATATCCTTTTGTCTATTCGCTCGCTGATCTCGGCAATCTCCCGGAGAAACCTCACAAGAACATAATGAGGCTGCTTAAAGGAAAGCCCTTTCGGAAACCAGACATCTCCGCCACGATTCAGGAGGTATTGGAGAAGATGAGGATTAATGGCAAAGATGGGTTTTTTCTCGATGTCGGAGCTAATGTGGGTATGGCTAGCTTTGCTGCGGCTGCTATGGGGTTTAAAGTGCTTGCTTTTGAGCCTGTTTTTGAGAATTTACAGAGGATCTGTGATGGGATTTGGTTCAACAGAGTTGCCTCTTTGGTTACAGTGTTTGAAGCTGCTGCGTCTGATAGAAATGGGGACATTACATTCCATAAGGTATGTATATTATCACATGTGTACAATCTGATATTAGTCTATGTGAGGAAAGAGCATTGTTTCTGTTGATAGATAGCTTAGCATAATCCAGGAGTATCCCTGCTATCTTATGGCTAACTTTATTTGAAGCCAAATTATGTAACTGAATTATTTGAAGAGAGCTCATTTTGGTGTTGTATGTGAGTTGAGAGATTAGTTTAGTGAGAAAATTGCATTGTTTCTGCTTATAGATAGATTATCTTAGTTTCCAGGATTCTCTTGCTTCTTATTGCTGCTATTGAGACTACTACTTTAGGCTTCAGTTTATTTGAAGCCAAATTATATAATAGAGTTGATGATACAGAGGTTAAGAAGAAGATAAATAGTCGCAATCCAGAGAGAGAAATATGTGGGAAGAGCGCATTTTGGTTTTACGTATATGATGTCAAAGAGCAAATGTACTTACTATGCATAGGCCTAGTCTGCTTAGTAGGTGAAACTGAACGTCAACTGATTGTCTAGTTAATAGGCTGCCAATGTAACCGTATACTTGGTTTATTCGTACTACCACCCATCTTATTTATTGGGTCTTGCTAAATGATATTCCATTGTTGTTGATACAGCTGGTTGGACGGCTTGATAACAGCGCCGTCTCGGAGGTGGGTGCAAGACTTGCATTCAAGTCCAACAAAGAAATAGCAGTCCAAGTGAAATCTATACCGCTTGATGAACTTATATCGCCTTCTCAAGCTATTCTTCTTATCAAGATCGATGTTCAAGGTTGGGAATACCACGTTTTAAAGGGTGCAAAAAAGCTACTATCCAGGAAACCAGCAGAAGCTCCGTATCTAATATATGAGGAAGATGAGAGATTGCTCAAGGCAAGCAATAGTAGCTCCAAAGAGATACGCGATTTTTTGAAAAGCCTTGGATATAGTAAATGTAGCCAGCATGGCACAGATGCACACTGCTCCAAGGAGTAAAAGACGTGGACTTGGTGAAAACTTGTTATAAGATGCCATACGAGTTGCGGATCGACTGGTAGGATGCCATTAGCTGCTAATTTTGGTCAGTCATGTTTGTTTCTCCTTGTAATATTTATTTTTTTTGATACATTTCAGTGATGCATATCAATGATCAGTTAGCATCTCCCTTTGACTTGCTCTGTTTGCTGGCCGTAATGACATGTCTTCAATATAATTGGCATAATAGTTTTTTATTTCACAGTTGTATTGGACTTCAAACCACCTCCAAATAAATGTAACTCATTTTGCTTAATCCAATGGTGGGAAGTCCCAAACTTCTGACGTTTCAATGCTGTCCAATTCTGGAAATGTTTGTTTTGTTACTTTTACGCAGTGTTCGAATATTCGCTAGGTACTAGGCGGGCGGCCAGGCTCCGACTAACGCCGAGGCCAGAAATCATTGATTAATCAGTGATTATTTTTTTTTGTTATTTTTGTTATTTTCATTTGTCTTTTTTGTAAATTCACATATTTTGTTCAGGATATGTGATAACTAGTTTGATATTATCATATATAGAAACATAAAATGAAATGTAAATAATAATACCATCCTTAAACTTGAAATACATAAAGAAGAGAAAAACAAAAATCCAACAAAAATAAATAATGGTCTTGATCATGAGAATACAAAAAAAAACTTGAAGGACAACAACATCTTCATCTTTTCTTTCTCCAATGATCAAGTTATCATGTATTTTGGACTTCTACATGTCTTTGATCTTGTAACTTAGTAAACCTGTTAAATGTTTAAAAAAAAAACTTGTTAATAAAACATAATAAGTTAAGAACAAAAGAACACTAGTCACTTATCTTAAGAACAAAAGAACTAATGTCTAAGAACACACTACAAGAAAGATCGCCTTTTACGTCGGCAGATATCGACGTAAAATCGACGTAATGGGTCATTTACGTCGAATTAGCGACGAATGAAAATTTGTCGTAAAACAATCGTCGTAAAATAGAAATCGTCGTAAAATTGTCGTAAAATTGCCAACACAAGAAGATCGTCGTAACATCGTCGGAAACTATTCGTCGTAAACATGACGTCAATCTTCCAACAAAAGTACGAGGAAATAATTCTATCATAACAACGACGTAAAATCGATGTAAAATTACATCGATTTAACAACGATTAGGAGACGATCTATTTCGCATAAGGAAAATAAATTTATTATAGATCGATGTAAATTCGTCGTAAAAGTTCGACGTAGATTCGACGTAACATAAATCGACGTTAAATCGTCTTAAAATATTTGACGTTAATTCAACGTAAAATTACGACGAATTTACGTCGACTTAGAAATTAATTATTTAAATTCGATTTTAATATGAAAATTAGATTAAAAACATTATAATTTAAAATTTAAATTCGAAAATAATTTATAAATTAAAATACAAAATTAAATACAAATTGTTTTTTACAAAAAAAACCTAATCTACAATGTTATTTCATAGTGTCGAGGTTGAGATCGACGTCTCGAGGAGGCTCTCCGTCATGGCCGTCCGTCGCTGGACCGTCGTTTCCCGTCTGCACTACCGGATCCGAAGGCTGACTCTGCGTCTGACCCTGCGTCTGACCATGCGTCTGCTGGTCAGATGGTCCACCGGAAGTACCCGCAATAATCCCGCGAGATCGCCGTTGTCTCTCTCGGATTGCGGTGGCCAACTGCGGAACCGCTGCTGCTATGATGTCGAAAAAACCGTTGATCTCGGTGAGCTCCTGCTTCTGGGTCAGTTGCTCATGCCGTAGACTGGTGATTTCAGCGTTGGCCGTAGCAAGCTCCTGACGAAGTTGACTCGGATCCTCCTGCGTGCAGAATCCGGAAGACTAGGCGGCGGGACAGTCTCTAATAGAGCCCATCCCTAAGGTGCGGCCCTTCTTCTTCGGAGCAACCTACAAATGAAAATAAAAACGTTAATTAGATCATACATATACAGATAATTAAGTACTAAATATAATAAATTTTAAAAAATTTGAAATCGATCATGCCTCCTCGAAGATCTGGTCTTGCTCAGCGACGGTCAAATGTACTTGGATAGTACCGTCAGGTGTTGCGTGGATTTCCCGCTCGGCGATCCGCTGAATAGCTAAATTGTAGATGTCCTCTGACCGAGCATCTACAAAGGTCCCGTCCCTCTTCCGGTGAGTGGTCTCGAAGAGCTTCATCATTGGAGGAAGCTCTCCTCCGTTCTCCTCGGCCTACCAAAAAATATTTTTCAATTAAACATTAGTAAAAATAGATTTAAAAATATCTTATGTAAATATAAATAATTGAAAAATAGAAATAATTAAATAATTAAGGTTACTTACCATCATTAGACGTCTTCCCGCAAATGATATTTGGCCAGAAGTGTGCGGGGTCACTAACTTCTGACCGTCAGGACCGACCCGGTTTCGGACGGCCGAACACTTAGAAGCTACGTCTTGGGCATGCGGGTCCAGCCAATATGCCTTCAACCCGTTCCAGCAGGAAGTGGACATCGGGCTCGGCTTTGCGTCGTCGCCGTCGGTCTCCCACTTCCGCTTCCAATCGGAAACGGTGTTGACTAGGTGTTTCTGCGCCTTCAGACGGAATGCTTCCCGGACCATCTCGTTGATCCCGATGTCCCAGTGATCTATTTTCGCTTCAAGATCTACCCCAGTTAGGTACACTGGTGGAAGGAGACGAACCAATTTGTTCTTTATAAACAAACGCGTGTTTCTTCTATATTGATGGTTTGGTGGTAAAAACCGATGGTGGCAATCAAACCAACAGGTTTTCCGACCATGTTTAAGCTGAAATGCGTCAGTCCTATCAAGACAATAAGGACATGATAACCTCCCATGCGTTGTCCAACCTGATAGCATTCCATATGCCGGGAAATCGCTTATTGTCCACATAAGCACCGCTTGCATCGTAAAATTTTTACCACTGGAACAGTCATATGTTCATACTCCAACATGCCACAACTGGTTTAACTCATGTATGAGTGGCTGCAAAAACACATCAAGGGCCCGCTTCGGGTGATTTGGACCAGGGACTAAGATACTTAGAAACAAAAACTCCCTTTGCATGCACATATCTGGAGGAAGGTTATATGGCGTAAGAATCACAGGCCATAATGAATATTGCCTACCAGACATACCAAATGGACTAAACCCGTTAGTGCAAAGACCGAGATAAACATTTCGCTTAGATCTAGCAAAGTCTGGATGTACGGTGTTAAAATGTTTCCAAGATTTCCCGTCAGACGGGTGAGTCATTTTGCCATCTGTTTGTGAATGTTCTGCATGCCATTTCATCGACGCAGCTGTCCGTTCAGATTGATATAGTCTTTTTAACCGTGATTGGAAGATACCACATTCGTTGGTAAGGAATCTTCTTACGCCCAGCAATTTGCGGTCTATATCTTGGCTTTTGGCAGAAACGACATTCTTCAAGCTTCTCATCATCTCTCCAAAAAAGCATACAATTATAAACACAAACATCAATCATCTCAAAAGGCAATCCAAGACTAAAAACCAGCTTCTGAATTTCATAATTCATTTCAGCAGCCAAATTATCATCTGGCAAATACTCTTTAATAAGATCTGCCCAATCGTTCATCCAAACTTCAGATAGATTGTGATCAGTTTTTATTGTCATCATCCGAGCTGCCAATGATAATTTAGATAAACCTTCCCTACATCCCTCGTAAAGAGGCTGTTTTGCTGCGTTTAACATATCATAAATGCGTTTCGCATCTGCACTGGGCTCCTCAACAGTATCAGCATGTGTTTCATGAAATGCATCAGTAACCATTTCATGCATCATATCCTGATCTTCACCCTGAACTTGACTACTTTGATAATCATTTTACGCGTAAAAATCCCCATGTTCTTGATGATTACTACTACTCCGTGCAGCCATCTGACCACTACTTTGACCATATCCCTCTCCATGCTGATACCAAATAAAGTATTGGGGCATGAACCCTCTATTCAATAAATGTTGCCAGACAGTATCAATAGGAATATGTTTCCTATTTTTGCATTTCACACAAGGAGAATACATTTTGCCGTTTTCAATTACAGTTTGCATAAGGCCGACCTGGTACATGAATATTTCCAATCAGTTTTTGAAGTCTTCAGTCAACGACCCATCAACATTTTTGGGTGTACATCCACTTTCGTAGATCGTATATAGACATTTCAAAAACAAATAAATGACTTTTTGTTTTTGAATTTTGATATAAATTTTAACTACTAAAAATTTAACTTAAACATTCAAAGACTCAAAAATTTGTGTCTTTATATGTTTTTTTGGGTTGATGGAATAATGAGAGAAGAAAGGGTATATATAGATTTTTTGTTTAGTTACCAACATATTGCCATTGAATATTTACATCAAATTTACGTCGAAATAAAATTTACATTATATTTACATCGATATTACGTCAATTACAAGATAGAGGCCAATTCGTCGTAGTATCGATGTAAATTTTACGACAACGTTACGACGAAATAAAATTCGTTCTTTATTCGTCGTAATGTCGTCGTAAGTTTACGACGATTTTACGAGGGTACTATTTTACGATGAAATTTTTTGACGTCGTACATACGACGTAATTTCGTCGTAAATTTACGACGACCATAAATCGACGTAAATAATTTGTTGGAAAAGCTCCTCTTTCTTGTAGTGACAAAAGAACAAAAGAAAACTTGTAGACATTAGCGAAACTGCCAAATCATCAAAGACATTAGCCAACTAAGTAAAAAACTAATGTCTACATAAGAACAAAAGAACAAAAGAGACAACTTCTAGACATTAAACCGATTGCTTTGACTCAGCAAAAACAGAGCATTGCAAGCATCGTTCATCAAAGCATAAAGAAACATCAAAAGCATAATGAAACAAACCAGAAGCATCAGTACATCAAACAACAACAGATATGCATTGCAATAATAAAAAAAAAACAGAAGAAGTCAAAGAGTTTAAGAACCTTTTTACTAACCTGATGAACTAGTTTTGTGAGTCACGAAACAGAGGAACCTCTTGATATAAATCAGTTTCAAACTCGAAGTCAACGGCATCTTATGGTTCAAACTCGAATTCATCATCATAGATGTCTCTTAATCGTGGAAGCTGTGTGGCTAGAACCAAGTTGATATCACTGTCTTTGTCTTTCAATCTTGGTCCAACAATCCATTCTTCTACAGTGTCTTCATTACCATCTTCGAAGATGGCATCTGCAATTTGCTCTCTGATCTTTTTTTGCTTGTTGAATAGTTTGGCATTAAACTGGACATAGACTAGACTGTTTAACCGACTATCATCTAGTCTATTTCTTATTTTTTTTGTGTGGATCTGCAAAACAAACAAGACACAGTGCGATCTAAAACAGCTACAATATCAACTTTTTAAAAACTTTGTAAAGTCATATACTAACCGATTCAAAGCAGCTCCAATTTCTTTCACACCCAGATGAACTAGAGGTCAATGCAAGTATTCTAGTTGCTAACTTTTGCAAAGTTGGTGCACCACATCCATAGGTTGACCACCAGTTTCCTGTGACAATTTAAGATATGTTAATTATGAAAGAACAATGGTTAAACTTTGAATAAGAACACTTATGAGAACAAAAATACCTGGATCAAACTTGTCATCTCTGGTTTCACAACCTTTAAGTGCTAACTGATTGCCAAACAAACCAACTTTGTTCTTGTAGAGACTAAGTTCATGATTCATAATCTTATCTTGATTGTCAAAATACCATGGTAAAAAGTCTCCACACAGCTTATGAATCCTTCCACAATGACCATGTCAAACTGAATAGTGGTGTCTTTGTAGAAGTAATAAGGATTTAAGAAGAATGCAGCCACATGTAATGGAGAATCCAACCTACCTTTCATCTTCTCATCAATGATCTTAAACACAGGCTGATAAATACTCTCCACATGATCACAAGCTTCCTTGATACACTTCTTACCTTCTAAAATCTCACCATAAATAAAATCCATAGGAGGAGTATTCTCTCCATCAGCCAGCCTTAGCACCTTCACCAAAGGGCTGAATATTTTCAACACCATCATCACAGAATTCCAGAATCCAAAACTCATAACAGTCTCAAACACATTCTTTCCCTTCAAAGCCTTCGAATGAGTGCATTCATGCCACTCATCACTTGTGAACATCGACTTCAACTGAGCCTTTTTCTCATACAAGCTGTGGACAGTCAAAAAGCAAGTAGCAAATATTGTTGCTCCAGGTCTCACAATATCCCTCTTATTTGTGTAGGTTCTCATCATGTTCAGAGTTTTATGATGAGCATAGATGAAGATGGTGGCTGCTTTTGCTTGACTGATGACTTTGTCAAAATTTTGCAACTTTGAAACTCCCTCAAGCATCAAATCGATTGTGTGAGCCACACATCCACTCCAAAAAATGGTCGGCCTCTTCTCTTTCAGCATCTTAGCAGCAGCAACATTGTTTGTTGCATTATCAGTCACCACTTGCACTATTCTTTTAGCTCCTAATTCTTTAATGCAACCATCAATGTATTTAAAGATGTACTCACCTGTATGAGAATCTTTAGAGGTGTCCTTTGATGAGAGAAAACAAGTACCTCCTCTTGAATTGACACACAAGTTCATGATACTTCTCCTTTTCATATCAGTCCAAGAGTCTGTCATCACTGAGCAACCTTCTTTATCACATTCTTCTTCCAGCACCTTCAGCTTTTCTTTTGTCCTATGTACTTTTTCATTCAGCAATGGTTCACGCAGCTGATACTGGCTTGGTGGTACCCAACCAGGCTCAAACTAACCCAGAGCTTCACAAAACAGTCTGAAAGCATCATTAGCAATGGCATTGAATGGAATAGCAGCATGATAAACCCACCTTGAACAATATTGCCGGACAACATGAGTCTTCTCCTTTGAAATTGCATCATGAATACTCTGCTGCCGTTTCTGTGTAGCCAATGAAGCTTCAGGATTGATGTTTCTGGCAAACCTATCCATAGGACCTTGGAAGTGAGGAGTATTAAGAGTTCCAAGCTCTTCTTCCAGCTCGTCGACATTGTTTCCTTTCTCAATGTTCACTTCTGCCCTCAAAGCTTCTTCATGTTTCCTTTTCAGATTTTTCTTCTCTTTTGATTCATCAAGGGCTTTCATACACTTCTCTTGATCCGCTTTAGTCGAAACTGGACATGAAGACACCACTCCTTTTTTTGTGCGCAATGTGTAGCTTCAACCAATGCACACCACCAGAAAAGTCCTTTCCACACAGCAGGCACTTCACTTTGTCTGGATTCTTTGGGTCGTTTAAGACTTCATATTCCCATCCAACATCATGAGAGTTCCGCTTCAAAGCAGGAGGTGGATCATCCATCTGAAGAAAAAAAAACATCGACAAAATAGTTGAATAAAAAGCATAGAACAAAATATGATGTCGAAATCGAAGGTTTAATAGCTTACATACCTTGATATGATGTCAATTTGCCTAAATGTTCTTGGATTTCTGATGATTCGAAGGTTTAAGATGAAATTTAGGTTGTTAGCTTTCGATTAAGCTAACAGTTCTTCGATTAGAGTTTAATTTGGGGAAGAAACTTTTTTGAGCTGGATTGAGCTGACAGTTTTTTAAAATAAATGGGCAAAAAAAATTTCAAGCCCAAAAATTGTGACAATTTTTTGCAATTGTAACACCGATTTTTTTTAAAAAATCGTTGATTTACTTCATTACGCAGTTGACCGTCGAATCCACCGCACAAGAGCTAATCACGGCGGACCTCCTCCAACTTGCGCTTAGACAGCCGATTAAACGGCTAGGCGGCCGCGTTTTTGAAGCTTGCTTTTATGCCATTTTGGCCAAAATAACGTGAATTAAGCAAAAAACACCGAAACATTATGTTTTTTGCTAAAAAACCACTAAAACAGCATCAAATCACCAAAACATTATGAATTACTTATTAAAAGCATATGAAAACTATAGTAAAACTCGGTAAAAGTTAAGTACAGATAGCCACGAATCTTAGCTTTCATCTTGAAGTGGATTGAAATCATTTGGACGGCCGTTTGGTACATATGCCATTTTTCCTGAATACTGGTTTTGGAAACGACCACAGAGATCGACCACCAAACCTATGTTCCTGTCTTCCCGATCTATGAGGTCATCAAGCCCATAGCTTACTAAGAAGAGGAGAAGACCATCCAAGGCATGATCCGAACCATACTCGACCCGACTAGAACCAAGTAACCAACAACATTCTCTTATGGGTTAGTTTTCGACACATATAAAACTTTCCTTATTTAGAATATATGCAAGCAAAAGTGTGGCGACCAGGGGAGGCTCTCCACACATCGGACGGTTTTTAGAGTTTCTATTCACGTCCACTTAACCAAATAATCAAAGTGAATAAAGGAAAATACAAATTTTCTTTTATGGGGCTAACTGATGTTTGATTCCCCAACCGATATATTCTCTTGGAACAAGCCTTGATGGAGCTTCTAAAAGGATGTTGATGCACGGATATATTTTAAAAAAATCAAGATACAAAGCTCCATCTCACCTTCCTAATATGCCCAAAGCGCCACTCAAGCCCACTCAACCCCACTCAACCCCACTCAACCCAAACGGCTACAATATTTAATTTGATTTATTTTCTTCTTGATTTAGATTATATTACCGTTAGTATAATTATTTGCTGAGCTCTAAATAAAGCTTATTATTTGTATCATTTCACAATCCCTTTCTCGAAATTAATGAATAAACGTAAAGTTTTGTTTTGTCAAAAGCAATTGTCTTTAATTTGTCAATTTCATTTCAAGTATAATTGTAGATCCAATAGTCTTGTAAATTTCATATAAGATTTGATTGCTCTTATTGTTTTGTCTCATCTTCATAAAACAAAAGGCACACAAATTACTTGTTTACATTTGTTTCTGCATTGTTCATTTTGTTCAAAAAGTACGTAAATTTTTTTGTTTTTGTTATTTTTTATAGAGTAAAACAATCCTCAAAAACAAATGGTTTGCTTATTTAGTAGAAGAACCAAAAATCCAAAACAAACAAACTGTTTTGTTTTCTTATTGCTTTGTTGTATCTTATTATAGATAAAACAGAATGTTTCAAAGTTAATAACTCACATGATCGTGATATATGTTAATTTAATCATCATTTTCTGAAACATTTTATATAAATCTCCAATTATATTTTGACAATAATGTTTAATAAATTTTTGATAATATTTTAGCACATAATATTAATATCTAAAAATTTAATAACTGACTTTAAAGTTACTAATTTAAAAAAAAAAATAATTTTATTCAAAATGAAAAAACAAAAAAATATTTAATTTTTCCATTTAGATAAGAAAATTAGTCTTAAAAGAGAAACAAATATAATCTTCTATCTCTATATAAACCACAATTTAGTAGTATGTTAATTACATACCAAAAAATAAAGGTGTAATAATCGTATCAAAAGCAATTTACTGCATTTTCTATTTCATCAGAATTTTTCTTTGAGGTATATATTTATTTCACGGAATATTTTTTTCTAAATTAATGATAGTCAAGAACTCTTGGAATCAAGGGGAAGCCGCACAAGATTCAAATAACTCACACGTATAAAGAAAAACCTTTCGTTTTATTGATATCAAAAGCAAAAAGTGTGTTCTACAAAGTCGCATGTGGAACCTTATAAGAATGGTTAGTCGGATGGAGCCGTCTAGGGCAAACCAAAAATAAAAGACAGAAAAGGAAACCTATTACAATCGAGAGTTTCTCTAAAAACTTAAAGACAAATGCAAAAAGGAAAAATAACTTAAAGAACTAATGTTTAATTCCTGCAAAACAACAAAAGAAAAACTCGTTATTTGAATTCAAATGGAAAAAACTTACCAGAAAATGGAAAGTTTAAGGCTCGTCCACGTCTTGAGCCTAAGTGATGTCGTTTGGTAGCTGACTGATGGAGAATAAGGTTGGGCCGAGAGTGATCTTCAAAAGAGGCCAGGCCTTAGTCTCCACTTGATCCACGAGAGCTTGATCCATGAGGCTTTCTTGTCTTTCTTAACTTGTGAAACCGAGTGTGCCCATCTTCTTGTTGAGGTCTTCAAGCTCATGTTGTGCCAATAGTCCCTCCACAGCTTCTCCAAACTTCTCTCTAAGAGTTCTTGCACCGGATCTTGTCCTTGGCGGCTCATTCATGGTGGAAATCTTGTCGATCTCAGGCGGCTCCTGGCTCATATCCTTATCATTCCCTCCCCCTTGAAAAGGTTCTGTCCTCAGAACTGGTTCATCTGCATGAAAAGGAGACAGGTCACAAATGTTGAAACTTAATAAAATTTGCATCTCACCTGGCAGGTCAAGTCGGTAAGCATTGTTGCCAATGCGTTACATGACTTTGAATGGCCCATCTCCTCTTGGTGCAAGCTTGGATTTCCTCTGGTTGGGGAATCGCTCGGGTCTCATGTGCACCCAAACCCACTGCCGTGGTTCAAGAATAATCTCCTTTCGGTTCTTTTCGGCCTGAAGCTTGTATTTGTGAAGTCTTCTTCTCCAAGTTTTCAATGGTCTTCTGGTGGAGTTTTCTGATCTTCTGATAACACCTGATTTTGACCACTTTTCACCATTGATTTCATATAATTTTTCAAAGGTTTTACATTGTTTTATGAATTTTTATTATGATTTCCATGTATTCGTAGAGAAATCCACATTTTTAGCTCAGAGTCAGACCGTCAGAAGTGCAGCCTCAAATGAAGACTTTTTTACCGTCCGATCCAGCTCAAATTTGGAGATAATCAAGAGGAGACAACCAGCGTTCCATAGCACTTTACATAACAAATATCCAATGGTGCAAACAAAAGATACATGCAGAACAAGTTGACCCAATTCACCAGTCGCAGAAGACTCTCACCCGCGGGAAACACATGTTTTACCTGCCATGGAAGACTCTCACCCCCGGTGGACCTTAGGACGAGCCACAAGGCCCAACATCAAAGCCTACTTCGCCTTTTCTCTTCAAAGAAACCCTAAATGAGACCTGGAAGACCTTAGGACCTATAAATACATTGTTTAGCAGCCCTAAACGGGTGTGTGCTCCTATAATGAGATTTTGAGCCATCAAACTTTGTTTTTCTAGGGTTAGGCGATAGAGATGGGGATTCTTCTCCAGATCTATTGTTCTTCCTCCTTTTTATCTTATTAACTTTTCTGTTTCATTCTTTTCCATTCTTCTATTTCTTTTATCATTCATTGCATCATGTAGATTAGTCCCAGAGAGTCAAGTTGTTTGAAGATATCGACAAGCATATATATCGATTAGGATTTCTGTTGTTCTTAGCCATATTCTGGATCTCATCTCTTCTAAGTTATTCGTAAAGCATGAGAGTAGATTCATGACCTATTCTCTGAGCCTAGGATCGAACAGAGCCACGAGAGTGCTGTATCAGATCATCCGTACCTAGCTTCAGAAGAACATAGTTGCTATAGGAGTCGAAAGCTACCTATAGAGAAGATGTGAGCAGACGAATTCAATGTCCAATGCATGATCTTAAGTTTAGCATGAGAGCGAGAGTTAATTGCTAGATCTAAGAGATTAGTTGATTAAGGTGACGACATTTGGTTAATCATACATGTGTCTATTCTAGTTCAATGCAGATTCCCAGAAACAGATGAAGATAAATCGCCCGGAAGCTAATTGGAAATGCCACCATACATCGATTAGAGTAAACCAGAGAAGTCTAAATTGTCACCTATGAGTTTAAGAGTCTTTAGTTTGAGTCGATATGGTTTAGATGTTCTTTTAACAATTCATCCTGCATTGCATTTCTTGTGAATACTAGATTTGCTTTAGTTTAGGATCTTAACCAAAAACCCCAAATCTTTTATTGGTTTATGAGTTTGCTTACTTCCCAGTTTGTTGTTTCTTGCAGATTAGACATCCTCCCTATGGATCGACACCCTAAGTCCTACAACGTACATCTGTGCACTTGCAGACACTAGGTTTTATATATTTAAAACTTAAGGAGGACCAACAGGCTTGTTAAAAAACAACCCTAGGCCAGCAAGCCCATCAAGTTTTTGGCGCCATTGCCGGGGAGGCATAAAGTCGCTGGAGGTCTAAACCTGGGAGGTTGAAGCGGCAGACAACTATATATATGTCGAGTTTCGGCCAAAGCAACATAGGAAGTAAACCAAATTCATAAACACCCTAACTTTTTCTTTTTCTGCTGATTCTCTCTTTTGTTTGCCATAGTTTCAGAAACCTTTGAAGCATGGATCATTCAAGGAGAAACCCTAAGCCCGAGCGAAGGTCCTGCAACCTGTGTGAAGCTCCCTGCGCATGTGAATCACCCTCCAGACGTGATTTTGATCATCATCTTCGGAACCCTAATCCGAACCACCACCATGGAGACTCGCGACCTACACACCACCGAGATGAGCCCTATTCCTCATCAGATTCTGCACCAGAACTATGAGAACAATCGACTTAACATCCTGATTAATCGGTTGGAAGCCAAGCTGAATCAGTTCCTTGCCTCCCAAGCCCTCATCGATGCTGCCCTGCGAACGAAGATAGATGACGTGACCATCGGCCTCAACAAAAGGTTTGATGAACTCTCTGAGCATGTGAAGAAACTGGAGGATCAGAGAACTAAAGCTAACGAGGTGTTAGAGCAGAGAATAGAGTCTGTCAGGGAAGAACAAGACAAAAACAAGTTCAGAATTCGGCAAAACGAAAGGGAGCTGCAAACCCTGACCTTCAAGATCGATGACTTGGATAAGGAGCTGAATGAGAGCAAAAACCAGACCTACGACTACACATTGGAGCTGTGGCAAGGCGTAGCAAAGGTTGAGAACAAGACAGAAGAGCTTGATGCTACTTTAGACAAAAGTTGTCTATACTTTGGATGAAGTAGAAGAGAAAGTTGAAAACTTTCTAAAGATCATAAGGAGTGTGATCTGAACTCTGAAATCAATGATTTGGATACCAAGACGTGCCTGACAACCACTGGAAGCAAGAGAACAACAATGGAGAAGAAGAGATTGAAGAAGCAAGCATGGAGAGCCGGAGGGAGCTGACCGCGGCTCCGAGCTCCTCACCCGTGGTGGAGCACGACTTCTTGGACTGGGAGAGTTTTCAACCTCTTTCTGAAGCCTGTTCATCAGAAAACCGACCTTGTGTGACCAGACCTAGGTTGTTTGACCAAGCTGTCTTCTCAATCACTGCACAAGCATCAAAGGAAAAAGGAAGAATCCAACACTTCTGCATCTTGCAACATGGTTTACACTTGTGACAATGAGCTTCAAGAGCAATTCTCAGAAGATGAAGAGTATGGTTTGTTTGTAAAAGATCCAAACCCTGGGGACGATTCATCTGATGACAACACAGAACCAATAACCAAGAGCATATCTAGGGAGAGACTGATAAAATTCAACAAGTTTGTGAAGTCCATTCCTCTTTATCTCGCATTCGACGATGTCTGGAAGCAAGGCTGCCTTCAAGTCTTCTTTAGATACAGAAAAGAGACTAAGGAGAACATCTCTACATATTTCAGAAGAGCCAGGTATCTATCTTTTCCTAGACCATCACCTGATGCAGCTCAAAGATCCCCAAGAAGCCAGTGATTACACAAACAAGATCAGCAAAGAAGCATTTGAAGAGTTTAACCAAGTAGTTCAGACATTGCCAGAAGGAATTTCGTTTGCCAAAGCATGTAGAGACTACATGATAGGCCACTTCTTTTGTGACAACAAAGAGTCTATCCAAGAGATGAAAGACTTGTTCACACACGCCCAAGAAGGAAAACCAGTTCGAACTCTGCACAAAGTTCAAGACAAAGGTCAATTTCTTATCTCTTGTGACATTAGAGGTGAAAGATTCCTCAATATTCTTTGTGATTCTGGAGCTTGCATTAACATGATGTCCAAAGCAACTGCTTTGAGACTTGGCATTAAGCACATCTCAAGTACCAGGACAAAGATTAGCTTAGCAGATGATTCAAGTGCAACACCAAGAAGGATAACCTGAGATATTCCTCTAAGGATTGGAGATTGCATTGCACCTGTCGATCTATACATAGTGAAGACCAAAGATGACTCTTATCCAGTTATTCTTGGATGGCCTTTCTTAGCAACTGCTGGAGCCATCATGGATTGGCCCAATAGGCGAGTTTCCTTTGACAACATCGACAAAGACATCTTCTATGAAGCTACACCACTTAAGAACAAAAGAGGAGAGTAAACAGCCTAGGCATTTGAACCAGAAGAACTCTGGAGTGATGAAGAACCTGCAAGACAGACACAGGAAGATTTCGAAAAGGACTTGTCTTGGGACAAGATCCTATTTGAACTAAGTCTTTTTCTTTGCAAAGTCTAGCTAAGGACTATAAACCAAAGCGCTTGATGGGAGGCAACCCATTTTAGATACTTATTTGTTTTTGTTTAAGCTTTCTTTTTCTATTAAAAGTTTTGTTTTTCTTGTTTTAATCAGGCTTTAGTATTTTATAAAAAAAAAGAAGAAAAGAAGCTAACTGCGGCCAAAGGAGGTTCGGTTGCGGCCAGCAGTTGTTTTACCGCGGCCGCGACGTCCTCAACCACGGCCGGCATGCATCCTACCGCGGCCGGGATGTCTTCATCCGCGGCCAGCACAGCCGGCCACCTTGGCCAATTCCATCCACCCTTGGCCACATCTGTTCCACCCTGGCCACTTCCATCCACCCTTGGCCACCTCCATTTCATCCTTGGCCACTTTCACCACCACCACCACCTTGTTCAAATCAGTTTTGGATCCTTAGCATCCAAGTTTGATCAAGCATCACCACCACCAGGTAAGTTTTCTTTTCCTTAAACTTTTTAAATCTTTCACATACTCTATTTCTCATCCTTGCCTAATTTATTTCACACTGGAGGCAGTGTGATTTAAGTCTGGGGGAGGATTTCATCCCTTTTTAACCATCTTTTCTTGCATGAGCCATTGCATTCTGCATTTTCTTTAAAATTTTTAAAATTTTTCGATTTTCTTAAACCCTTTCAAAGTCTTTTGAGTTTCAAAAAGTGTTTTCAAAGGTCAAAAACATTTTGAGGGAAGAATGAAAAAATCGATGATGATAACCAACCTGTTTGCTTCTACACCAATCACTCATAAAAGCTCTTTCAAGGTTTAGTACTAGACTAGGCGGTAGCTAGAGTACTTACACTACTAAATCCCACTAGAGGACTTCTATTCATGAAGATCTTTTCTGACAGGATATACTAGCTCATTTTACTTGAACTTAATCTTGACATCTAATTTTCTCATCAATGGTTTTCAGAAGGCATCATGATATACATCTAGGACATCTTTTCCTTATTGATACCACTGTTTGTTGTCCTAGATGGCCAGTTCATCTTTAGCTGGTACCACACCCTTACCCCAAACCATCATGTTCAAACCTCATGCATTCTCTCTTAGGTTTATATTGATAGATATGTGCAAAAACGTCGGAGAGGGAGGAACAACATAGTTTTCAGTCACTAAAGAGAAAGACTGAAAGAGACCAGAAGGGAGTGTGCCAGAAATCTTTTGATGCCTAAGAAAAACTCATTTTAAAAGGTAATTTTCGTGCTCTTTAAGACTCCAAGTCAAAAGGCAGTTTCCTTTTTCTAAAAAAAAAAAAAAAAGAAAGAGAAAAAGAAAGAAAGTAAAGGAAACTAAAAGCCTAAAGAGTCTTAGAAGCCGAAATCACTTAAGCCAAGGCAATAGGTATCTACTTAAGGAGTTATGGATTCACAACCTAGACAAAAATCTAAGTCTAGGGTAAATATAAGGAGAACCTGAAGAAAGGAGATCAGAAATCTTGAAGCAAGAAGAATGTGACTGAAAATGTGGGGGCATTTACAGTTCCATCCTCTCTTGCTGTTTTGCATAATGTCCTGTCTCTCCATAAAAAGATAACCCTAAACACATCAGCTTTACCATTAAAAAGCCTTTTGATACCTAACCTTGAATGCCTTGTTTAATATCCTTTTGATGAGAACCACTGAAACCTTTAATGAATGTTAAGAGCTATTTGATTGGAAGTTAGTTCTAAGTGTGTGGATTTTCGCATGACGGATTAACGGACTAGTTATGTTTGTATTTTGGTGAGAATTTTCTAGACTTGATCTGATTGATGCATTCTCCATAATTAGGGTCTAGAAGTATGGTTGCTGATATTTTTGAGTTCCCTCTCATTTTTGTTGAATGATATTTTTCCAGAATATATCTTGTTTTGTTTGAGGACAAACAAAGTCTTAAGTCTGGGGGAGTTGATAACACCTGATATTGACCATTTTTCACCATTGATTTCAAATACTTTTTCAAAGGTTTTACATAGTTTTAGAAACATTTATTATGATTTCCATGTATTTGTAGTTTCAAGGCTCTTTTCAGGAAACTTAGGGAATATGATGGCAAAATGAAAGAAATCAATATTTTTAGCTCAGAGTCAGACCGTCAGAATTTCAGCCTCAAATGAAGACTTTTTCACCGTCCTATCCAGCTCAAATTTGGAGACAATCAAGAGGAGACAACCATCTTTCCATAGCACTTTACATCACAAAGATCCAACGGTGCAATCAAAAGATACATAGAGAACAAATTGACCCAGTTCACCAGTCCCAGAAGACTCTCACCCGCGGGAAACACATGTTTTACCTGCCCTGGAAGACTCTCACCCCGGTGGACCTTAAGACGAACCACAAGGCCCAACATCAAAGCCTACTTCGCCATTTCTCTTCAGAGAAGCCCTAAATGAGACCTGGAAGACCTTAGGACCTATAAATACATTGTTTAGCAGCCCTAAACGGGTGTGTGCTTCTTTAATGAGATTTTGAGCCACCAAACTTTGTTTTTCTAGGGTTAGGCGATGGAGATGGGGATTCTTCCCCAGATCCATTGTTCTTCCTCCTTTTTAACTTATTAACTTTTCTGTTTCATTCTTTTCTATTCTTCTATGTCTTTTATCATTCATTGCATCATGTAAATTAGTCCTAGAGAGTCAAGTTGTTTGAAGATATCGACAATCATATATATCGATTAGGATTTCTATTGTTCTTAGCCATATTCTGGATCTCATCTCTTCTAAGTTATTCGTAAAGCATGAGAGTAGATTCATGACCTATTCTCTGAGCCTAGGATCGATCAGAGCCACGAGAGTGCTGTATCAGATCATCCGTACCTAGCTTCAGAAGAACATAGTCGCTATAGGAGTCGAAAGCTACCTATAGAGAAGATGTGAGCAGACAAATTCAATGTCCAATGCATGATCTTAAGTTTAGCATGAGAGCGAGAGTTAATTGCTAGATCTAAGAGATTAGTTGATTAAGGTGACGACAGTTGGTTAATCATACATGTGTCTATTCTAGTCCAATGCAGATTCCCAGAAACAGATGAAGATAAATCGCTCGGAAGCTAATTGGAAATGCCACCATACATCAATTAGAGTAAACCGGAGAAGTCTAAATCGCCACCTATGAGTTTAAGAGTCTTTAGTTTGAGTCGATATTCTTTAGAGGTTCTTTTAACAATTCATCCTGCATTGCATTTCTTGTGAATACTAGATTTGCTTTAGTTTAGGATCTTAACCAAAAACCCCAAATCTTTTATTGGTTTATGAGTTTGCTTACTTCCCAGTTTGTTGTTTCTTGCAGATTAGACATCCTCCCTATGGATCGACACCCTAAGTCCTACAACGTACATCTGTGCACTTGCAGACACTAGGGTTTTATATATTTAAAACTTAAGGAGGACCAACAGGCTTGTTAAAAAACAACCCTAGGCCCGCAAGCCCATCATCTTCTCAGCCTTGTCCACTCCATCTTGACTAGCATATTCTGACGGTGGTAAAGGTTTGAGATCGAAAGGCGTCTCTGGCTTAAATCCATACACAATCTCAAATGGTGAAAGCTTAGTAGCCGAGTGGTTAGCATTGTTATAAGCAAACTGAATGTAAGGAATGCAATCTAACCAATTTCTCAAATTTTTACCAACTGTGGCCCTTAAGAGGGTGGAGAGAGTGCGGTTCACAACTTCTGTCTGTCCATCGGTTTGTGGGTGGCATGTGGTGGAGAAGAGGAGCTTTGTGCCAAGCTTTCTCCATAGAGTCTTCCAAAAATGGCTTAGGAATTTGGTGTCTCTATCACTTAAAATGGTGCGAGGTAACCCATGTAACCTTACCACTTCCTTGAAGAACAAGTCAGCCGTTTGTGTGGCATCATTGGTTTTAGCACAAGGGATGAAGTGTGCCATCTTCGAGAGTCGGTCCACCACCACAAAGATTGAGTCCTTATTTCTGATCTTTGGTAACCCTAACACAAAGTCCATAGAGATATCCACCCAAGGTTTATTAGGTATAGGTAATGGCATATAAATTCCATATGGGTGTGACCTGGATTTTGCCTTAAGGCAGACAATGCATTTTGTGCAGAACCGCTCCACATCTCGTTTAAGATGAGGCCAGAAGAAATGCTCCACTATGACACTCAGAGTCTTGTGTATCCCGAAGAACTCCCTTTTGACACTCTTGATAAATGGCACTGAAGTCAAGATCGTCCTCATATCTCTCCTTTATGTGTTCAAAACCCATGATCTTGGCCTCCATGGTGGTTATAAGCGTATAGCGCCTAGATAAGGCATCAGCAACGATGTTGTCTTGGCCCTTCTTATACTTGATGATATACGAAAAGGTCTCCACCACCCCGCATGTCTCCTCTTGAGGGCGGTCTAGCCTCGGAGGTGCTTCAGGGTCTCGTGATCAGTATGTATAATGAATTCCTTGGCCAGCAGGTAATGCTGCCATGTCTCCAATGATCTCACTAGGGCATAGAGCTCCTTATCATAGGTGGAATAGTTGAGTGCAGCTCCATGTAACTTCTCACTAAAGAATGCGACGGGCCTTCCTCCTTGAGTTAGAACAGCTCCAATGCCTAAACCTTAGGCATCACGTTCAACTTTGAAAGTTTTGTCAAAATTGGGTAAGACTAAAACAGGTGCTTGAGTTAAATGGTCCTTAAGCTTTTGGAAAGCTTCTTCTTGGAGCTTTCCCCACTTAAACGCCACATCTTTCTTGATCACAGCAGTGAGAGGTGTGGCTATGGTGCTAAAATCTTTGACAAATCGCCAGTAGAAGCTTTCTAAACCATGAAAGCTTCTAACATGCCCAATGGTGGGGAGTGTTGGCCATTCTTGAATTGCCTTAATCTTGTCTTGATCCAACTGTAGACCCTGTGAGCTCACAACAAAGCCTAGAAATACAACATGATCAGTGTAAAAGGTGCACTTCTTGAGGTTCGCGTAAAGGCCTTCTTGTCGAAGAGTCTCTAACACTTGCTCAAGGTGCATTAAGTGATCCGCAAAACACTTGCTATAAATCAGTATATCGTCAAAGTAAACAACAACTAACTTACTGATATATGCCCTCAAGACATGGGTTATGAGCCGCATGAAGGTACTTGGGGCATTGGTGAGGCCAAATGGCATGACTAGCCTTTCGTATAGACCTTGTTTGGTCTTGAAAGCCGTCTTCCACTCGTCTCCTTCCTTCATCCTCACTTGATGGTATCCACTTCGAAGATCTACTTTAGAAAACACAGTGGCACCATATAATTCATCCAACATATCGTCTAACCTTGGTATTGGGTGGCGATATTTGATGGTGATATTGTTCACAGCTCGACAATCCACACACATACGCCATGTTCCATCCTTCTTGGGCACCAAAAGGACTGGTACGACACAAGGGATAAGGCTCTCTCGGATATAACCTTTGGACATCAAGTCTTGGATCTGTTTTTATAGTTCCTTAGTCTCGGTGGGGTTCATCCTATAAGCTGGTCGATTTGGTAAGTCTGCACCGGGAATAAGATCTATTTGATGCTCTATTCCTCTTAAAGGTGGTAAGCCAGCTGGAATTTCCTCCTGGAAGACATCTTTAAACCTGTCTAACAAGGCACTGATCTTGGGTGGAAGCTCTAGTTCACTTGTGCCTGAAAGTAAACTCTCTCGAAAGACCATTAGTAGCACAGGCGCTTGATGTTGTATAGCTTTATAGAGAGTAGTGGGAGTGACAAAGAAGTTAGTCTTACTTTCCTTAGAGTCTTTTGCAAATTTTAGCTGCATTTCATGGACTTCTATGGGCGTAAGTGGCGCTAGTTGGAACTTTTTCTTATCATGCATGAACGAATAGTGGTTTGTTCGGCCATTGTGTATTGTCTCCTTGTTGAATTGCCACGGCCTACCTAGCAACAAGTGACCGACTTGCATAGGCACCACATCACATAGCACATGGTCACTATACTTGCCCACACTAAACGGCACAGTTACTTGCTGAGCTATTCTTAGCTCGGTGTCATCATTAAGCCACCTCAAGCGGTATGGCTTTGGGTGCGGAGTCGTCTCAAGCCCTAGATTGTCAACAATAAGCTTGCTAGCTACGTTAGTGCATGATCCACCATCAATTATTAAGATACATACCTTGTTGTGCACGGTAGACCTTGTGTGGAAGATATTTTCCCTCTGAACTGTCTCTGGATCCACTAGAGCACTCAGAGCTCTCCTGATTACCAACAGTTCACCGGTGTTCGGATAAGCCACCTCAATATCACCCTCGGTGTTCTCCTCATCTTCTTGTTCGTCTTGAGACTCATAATCTCCGGTTGATGTTAAAATCATGGTACGATCTAAACTAGAGTATATGTTCTTCTTTTTTCTTTTTTTTTGAATGCAAACGAACCCTAAGTGCAAAACAAGTAAAATTTTATGTCTTCTTCTTTTTTTTTTTTTTTTGAAAAGAGAATGCAAATAACAAAGTAATAAGAGCTAAACAATGGAGAGTGATTCAGAATAGATAAAACCTGGCGTAGGAACATTTAAACTCTGTTACCAGTTGATATAAGATCAAGGGTATGATCTTATAAACCGATATAGATGGGGTCCTTGTAGCTGGCCTAACGGCTCTCTCTACTTAGAAAAGAGATGAATCAATGGGGAATAAGTTGGTGGAGATTAAACAACTGGCCTAACGGCTCTCTTTGTTTAACCTAGTGGGTGAGACGAAGTGAGGAACAAACAATGGATCGATGTGACATACACACAACTGATGATAAAGTTGTGACAGTCAAGAACTCTTGGAATCAAGGGGAAACCACACAAGATTCAAAGAACTCACAAGTACAAAAGAAAAACCTCTCGTTTTATTGATATCAAAAGCAAAATCTGTGTTCTACAAAGCCGCATGTGGAACCTTATAAGAATGGTAAGTCGGCTGGAGCCTTCTAGGGCAAACCAAAAATAAAAGACAGAAAAGGAAACCTATTACAATCGAGAATTTCTCTAAAAACTTAAAGACAAATGCAAAAAGGAAAAATAACTTAAAGGACTAATGTTTAATTCCTGCAAAACAACAAAAGGGAAACTCGTTATTTGAATTCAAATGGAAAAAACTTACCAGAAAATGGAAAGTTTGAGGCTCCTCCACATCTTGAGCCTAAGTGATGTCGTTTGGGAGATGACTGATGGAGAATAAGGTTGGGCCGAGAGTGATCTTCAAAATAGGCCAGGCCTTAGTCTCCACTTGATCCACGAGAGCTTGATCCATGAGGCTTTCTTGTCTTTCTTGACTTGTGAAGCCGAGTGTGCCCATCTTCTTGTTGAGGTCTTCAAGCTCTTGTTGTACCAATAGTCCCTCCACAGCTTCTCCAAACTTCTCTCTAAGAGTTCTTGCATCGGATCTTGTCCTTGACGGCTCATACATGGTGAGAATCTTGTCGATCTCAGGCGGCTCCTGGCTCATGTTCTCATCATGCCGAAGGTGAACCATATCGTTATTCATCATCCAGTGGCAAAGGTGAGGCGGGAGTTGTGGATCTATATGTAGTCTTAGACATAGTTGTATATGTGTGTGCTGAACCTAGAATTAGAGATTGATTGGTAATTAAAACGAACATGAATGATTCTTTGAGAACTGTTGTATGTATTGTTGATTGGTGTTAGTCTAAGCGCGTTAGAGCGCATGATTGATCCCGGCCTATGGACGGATTGTTTGCTGATCTTCACGAAGGACGTTTCACAATGTGGGACCATGGCTGGACCATACACAGAGGAAGTATGGCCAGTACAGGAGCTGATGAGCCTGTGAGATTTGTGGCTGACGAGTCATCAGATTTAAACAGTGTGACGTTCTCGACTTCTCGTGAATGAGAACTTGTGTGTTAGGTTTCTGTGTACTTGTGAAATAGTTATAATTATTGTTTGTCTAATCTTAGGTTTAGTAGACGTATACGTGGTTATGTTTAATTTTTCGTATAAATCAAGTGGACAGGTAGAATCGTTCTCACTGAGTATCTTCAAAATGCTCACCCCTCTTTTTCCTTTCAGGTGTTTTGATTAACTTCAATTGATCGATCACTCTCCTTAACATGGAGTACATATTTATAGTAACAAAGTTACCGACTTACTCATGTCGGTAAAAGTAAACTTCAAGTAGAAGTAATTATTAAACAATTCAAATGGATAATTACTATCTAACAATGTTGAATATATTATATAATATGAGAAAGAGCTTAGTGGAAATAATATGAGAAGAAGAAGTTTTTGATTAACTTCAATTGATCGATCACTCTCCTTAACATGAAGTACATATTTATAGTAACAAAGTTACCGACTTACTCATGTCGGTAAAAGTAAACTTCAAGTAGAAGTAATTATTAAACAATTCAAATGGATAATTACTATCTAACACTCCCTCTTAATTATCCATCACTAATAACGTATTATGTACTGCCTTGTTAAAAACCTTATTATGGAAAAACCTAATAGGACAAAAACCATAACAAGGAAAAAAAGAGTACAGTAACATTATCTCCCTCTCAAAATGATGGATAAAAATGTTTTTCATAGTCTCGTAGTCGGCGCATTCCAATGCTTTGAACTTGTTTTTTGAATGGTGTAGTAAGAAGCGCTTTTGTAAAGAGATATGCTGCATTTTCACTTGAGCGAACATATTGAATATCCACTTCCTGATTTTTATCGAGTTCTTGAGTATAAGAGAAAAACCTTGGAGGAATATGTTTTGTTCTGACGCTTTTGATAAAACCTTCTTTGAGTTGGGCGACACATGCAGCATTGTCTTCGAACACTTTTGTTGGTTTCGTATCGATGATTATTCCACTTGCACTTTGTATACGTTGAGTCATAGATCGGAGCCATATGCATTCTCTACATGCTTCATGAAGAGCAATGATTTCTGCATAATTTGAAGAAGTGGCGACCAAATTCTGTTTTTGAGAACGCCAAGAGATCGCCGTTCCACCAATTGTGAAAACATATCCAGTTTGCGATCGAGCTTTATGCGGATCTGATAAATATCCTGCATTTGCAAAACCAACTAGACCGACTTCGGGGTTTCTAGGATAAAATAAACCCAAATCAATCGTACCTTGGAGATTACGAAAAATATGTTTTATCCCATTCCAATGTCTGCGCGTAGGAGATGAGCTGTATCTTGCAAGTAGATTAGTAACAAAAGTTATATCTGGTCGAGTACAATTTGCAAGATACATAAGCCCACCAATAGCGCTCATATAAGGTACTTCAGGATCTAATATGTTTTCGCTATCTTCACAAGGTCGAAATGGATCCTTGTTAATATCAAGTGATCTATTGACCATTGGAGTACTCAAAGGAGTTGATTTATCCATTTTAAAGCGTTTTAACACCCTTTTGGAGTAATTTGATTGATGCACAAATATTCCATCTTGGAAATGCTCAATTTGGAGCCCTAGACAAAATTTTGTCTTTCCAAGATCTTTCATTTCGAAATCTTCTTTCATGTGAGTTCTTGCATCATCAATCTCCTTTTATGGTTAAACCTCCTCCTTGATTATTATTTTTATCTTCAAAATGTAATATAATGTGTTTATAAAAAAGATACGAAAAACTAATGTAATCTTAAATAAAAATGTAATATATTTTTCTAAACATAAAAAAGAGTTTTCTTAATGCAAAATAACTTTTCAAATCATGTTTTTGATTTATTAATGCATTTTTTTTTGCATATTGTGATTCAGACTATGACATCGTTTGAGATTCAGGATGGAGATACATGTCTAGCCGACAGTGCTACGACACATATTATACTTAAAGATAAAAAGTATTTCTCCTGTCTCAAAATAGAAGACTCCGCCGGAAGCGTGGGTACCATATCTGGTAATGCAAATATTATAATTGGCTCCGGAAGAGCTAATTTTTCAATGCCAAGGGGGACAAATTTTGAAATAAATGATGCATTATATTCCCACGAATCCACTAGAAACTTGCTAAGTTTTAAAGATATCCGAGGAAATGGATATCAAGAATGGCATTGAATATTTTTGCATTATATCTGAGAGGAAACACGTATTGGAAGAATTACCAATGATGTCCTCTGGGTTATATTGCACAAAAATAAATATGACTGAATCCTATGTTACAGTAAACCCAGGATTTACTAGTACATTTAGAGTATGGCATGAAAGACTTGGCCATCCTGGATTAGTCATGATGAGAAGGATTGTGCAAAATTTGAATGGCCACCCATTGAAAAACCAAAAGATTTTTTAATCGGAAGAGTTTTCATGTCAGGCATGTTCTCAAGGAAAACTCATAACTAGGCCCTCACCAGCCAAAGTTGGGAATGAATCTCCTGTATTCTTAGAAAGAATACATGGTGATATATATGGGCCGATTCACCCACCATGCGGGCCATTTAGATATTTCATGGTATTAATTGATGCATATAGTAGATGGTCACATGTGTGTTTATTGACCACAAGAAATATGGCTTCGCAAGATTCATTGCCCAAATAATCAGGTTGAGAGGGCAATTCCCTGATTATGCCATAAAGAAAGTCAGGCTTGACAACGCTGGTGAATTCACTTCAGCAGTCTTTAATGACTATTGTATGTCATTAGGAATCGATGTTGAACATCCGATTCCACATGTTCATACACAAAATGGCATGGCTGAGTCTTTAATAAAACGGTTGCAATTGATAGCAAGACCGTTAATATTGAGAACAAAACTCCCAATTACTATATGGGGACATGCTATATTGCATGCTGGGGCATTGGTCCAGATGAGGTCAAGTGCATATAATGAATATTCCCCAATATAGTTAACATCTGGCAAGGAGCCAAATGTACCCCATCTCCGTATATTTGGATGTGCGGTCTATGTCCCAATAGCCCCGCTGCAAAGAACAAAAATGGGGCCACAAAGGAGATTGGGAATATATATCGGCTATACGTCACCAAGTATAATTAGATATCTTGAACCGGTAACTGGAGATATGTTTACGGCACGTTTTGCCGATTGCCACTTTGATGAAAATGAATTCTCAGCGTTGGGGGGAGGATCAAGAGAATCACCAAAGGATATCACATGGTGTACACAAACCTTGGCTTATCTCGATCCCCATACCCATCAACGTGAAATGGAAGTTCAGAAAATCATACATTTGCAAAGATTGGCAAACCAGTTACCTGATGCGTTCACAGATATGAGAAGAGTGACAAAATCATATATCCCCGCTGCTAATGCTCCATCAAAAATAAATGTTCCGAAACCAGTTATTGATGGGAATAAAGCAAATGAACCACGGGTTCAGTTAAAGCGCGGGCGGCCGATGGGCTCGAAGGATAAAAATCCTCGAAAGAAAATTGAAATTGGGAGACAAGATTACAGAAGAACCAAATAAAGAAAAATGTCTTGAAGACATTGGTGAAAATGTTCCAGAAGAACCAATTAAAAAAGTTCGTCTCGAAGACGAACATGATACTGAAAAGTATGAGATTTCCATTAACTTCGCCCAAAATGGGACATTATGGGCTAGAAGCGAGATAAATGATACAAATGGAATATTCTCCTTTTCGGTATCTAAAGAAATTGATAATGAAAATGATGATCCAGACCCAAGGTCCGTGTCAGAGTGCCAGAAAAGGCCTGACTGGGAGAAATGGCAGATGGCCATGAGAAATGAATTAATCTCCCTGAATAAAAGAAATGTATTTGGACCTATAATCATTACACCTAAAGATGTAATGCCAGTCGGGTGCAAATGGGTTTTTGTGAGAAAAAGAAATGAGAAAAACGAGGTCACACGATATAAAGCCCGACTTGTGGCACAAGGTTTTTCTCAAAGACCGGGAATTGACTATGAAGATACATATTCCCCGGTCATGGATGCAATCACATTCAGGTACTTAATGAGCCTAACAGCATCTAAAAATCTAGATATGTACCTTATGGATGTTGTGACTGCATATCTATATGGATCACTTGATAGTGATATATATATGAAAATTCCAGAGGGAGTAAAGATCTCAGAAGGATCAAAGATGCCTGAAGCATCTAAAGATATATCTTCGATCAAATTACAGCCATCACTTAACGGATTAAAACAGTCTGGACGCATGTGGTATAATCGCTTGAGTGAATACTTGTTGAGAAAAGGATACATCAACAATGCGATATGCCTTTGCGTGTTTATTAAGAAATCCTCATCAAGATTTGTGATCATTGCTGTATATGTCGATGACCTGAACATAATCGGAACTCAAAAGGAGATTGATGATGCAAGAACTCACATGAAAGAAAAGTTCCAAATGAAAGATCTTGGAAAGACAAAATTTTGTCTAGGGCTCCAAATTGAGCATTTCCAAGACGGAATATTTGTGCATCAATCAAATTACTCCAAAAGGGTGTTAAAACACTTTAAAATGGATAACTCAACTCCTTTGAGTACTCCAATGGTCAATAGATTACTTGATATTAACAAGAATCCATTTCGACCTTGTGAATATAGTGAAAACATATTAGGTCCTGAAGTACCTTATATGAGCGCTATTGGTGGGCTTATGTATCTTGCAAATTGTACTCGACCAGATATAGCTTTTGCTACTAATCTACTTGCAAGATACAGCTCATCTCCTACGTGCAGACATTGGAATGGGATAAAACATATTTTTCGTTATCTCCAAGGTACGATTGATTTAGGTTTACTTTATCCTAGAAACCCCAAAGTCGGTCTAGTTGGTTTTGCAGATGCAGAATATTTATCAGATCCGCATAAAACTCGATCTCAAACTAGATATGTTTTCACAATTGGTGGAACAGCGATCTCGTGGCGTTCTCAAAAACAGAATTTGGCGCCACTTCTTCAAATTATGCGGAAATCATTGCTCTTCATGAAGCATTTAGAGAATGCATATGGCTCCGATCTATGACTCAACATATACAAAGTGCAAGTGGAATAATCATCGATACGAAACCAACAAAATTGTTCGAAGACAATGCTGCATGTGTTGCCCAACTCAAAGAAGGTTTTATCAAAAGCGACAGAACAAAACATATTCCTCCAATGTTTTTCTCTTATACTCAAGAACTCGAGAAAAATCAGGAAGTGGATATTCAATATGTTCGCTCAAGTGACAATGCAGCAGATCTCTTTACAAAAGCGCTTCCTACTACACCATTCAAAAAACACGTTATCAGCACAAGCGTCTCTTGATCCGCTCTTATATCTAAAGAGGTAAGATTTAAATTTATGTTTATTTCAAGTTAACGTATTGTTTCAGGATGATAGGCTCTGCCTTCCCCGAACCGTTAATTAAATTATGTTCAATTTATTTTTAAAGTTTACGGGATGATAGGCTCTGCCTTCTCTAAATCGATCGTTATGATAGGCTATGCCTTCACGATCATATGATCATATGGTAGAATATGTCTCCTCAGATCATATATATGGAGTAGAAGGTTAAACCTCCTCTTTGATATTATATTTATGAAATATGGTAGGCTCTGCAAAATAAATTGAAGATAGGAACTAACGATTTTGCAGGGAACCATGGATCGGTCCAGACGGGACTGCGATCCACGGTTAAAAGTAGATTGCGTGATTGTGTGCTAGGTATTAATTTGTTTGTGGGGTGAGGTTGTGAGCAGTCCTGTGTTGTCTGATGACTCACGTGTGATCTTACTTCCGAAATACGGGAGTTAGTGGTATTGCCGGTTTACAACCACCATTTCTCGATTTGTGCGTGTCATTCTTGCGTAGGAGCAATGCTAATCTTCTCTATATCGTTTCAATTTTATCGGATGTCCCGTTCTTTAAGAGATTATTTAGGTGTAGAATGCAAGTCAAGTTATTCAATATGGTTTCTCCGGTTTAGGGTGTCTCACCTACAACTGAACCAGAGCTCAAAAAGATTTTACTAAGTCTATCGGACCCGATAAGGACATATTTACCTTTCATGGAGGATTATTAATCGACCCCAAGAAGTTAATAATACAAGACTGGGGTTGGAACTTTGGAATCACAAAACGAGAGGGGTGGTCTCAGCCGGTTGTCTCCTAAAACAAATGCAATCATGAACAGATGGATTGGAGTGAACCACTCAAGATGTGAAAGTCGTGAGATATATCACGATCTCAAACTACTTTGAGGTACGATTCTCAATAAGGAGCTAAAGGAGGCGCTTAGCATCGATGAAGCTTTTAGGTTTAAGAAAAACTCTAGTTCCTTATTGATATGAACAAAAGATTCATAAGTGGGCTTTATAGCCGATTACAATGATCAAAGAGGAAAAAAAATTACGTAATGAAATGGAAAAGATAAAAGAAAAGTGACATCAACATAATTAAATGAGACCAATCAAGTCGAAATAAGGCTGTAGAGAAAAAGGCAAAAGATCACATAAGTGTAGTGGAAAAATTCCCTGTTCAAAAACTCAGCCAACAAGCCGCAAGGTCCTAGGCGTCGTTTTCTTTTTCTCATCTCCAATTACTACTACAGCTACCAAAACAAAAACAAAAACAAAAGATTTCTTGAACATCACTCACTCGATCAGCTTTATTAATGTCTCACTTTGTTCGATCAGATCAATATATATGGTGACTAAATTAATGACAAGAAACAATCCAAAGTCAAATTGATTACTATATCTCTGACCAGAAGACGTACATATATATTATCTCACCACCTAGCTAGAAACCATACATATATTTTATATTTGGTGTCTCTCTACTCTCTTATGGGTGCTAAATCACAAATTCTGAAAGAAAATAATGTAGAAGAGGGAGGAGAAAAATATAGTAAAATGACGAAGAAAAAATCGGAAAGGTGAAAAAAAGAAAAAATTAAAATAAATTTGTAGAAGCCAAAACTGATGAAATCAAAAAGACGACGAATAAGAAAAACTTAAAGATAAATAAAAAGAGGAAGACGAAGACTAAGACAATGGAGAAAAGTTGGAAAATACAAAGAGGATAGATGACAAAAACAAAGAAAAGAAAAACCATAAGTAGAATAAGAAGCCGGATGAAGCCAATACATTGAAGAAGAAGGAGGAGACAAATATGATAAAAAATATTTTTGTCTTTAGATCTTAAGTATGCAAAAAATTTTTGGTTTATATATTACCGAGGATTAAGTTTGTTTGAGAGATTCGAACTCAGTTGTTCGTCCATTTGATTGAGAAATTAATTTACCTATCATTGCCTTCATCTTGACTTCAATTCCAACTTTCGCAATGTTAAGTTTGGAATCTTTTGATCATTGAGTGATCATAAATTAGAGTGTTTCCAATCTTATATCACCTTGGGCATTGTTTGTTTCTAGATTGTGAAAATGACGAGGTGGAGTATTGGTTAACTTATTTCATTGGTTATTTTGTCCAATATGAAAAGTTAGGAATAATTTAGCTTTATCTACTTGTCACTTTAGATCATATCAAATATTAGATAAAGGCGTAACTGATTGCAAAGAATGAGATGAAGCCAATGAAAACAAGAGAAGAGTGAACTAAACTAAATCCCGTGAGCAATTTAAATGGAGTCTACCACATTCTAACAACCTTAAATGAAAAAATTGATGCATTTAGGAGTTTAATTTCATAAGCGTGTAGAGTTAGATCAATTAGGCTATGATCGAAATTAGAGGTCGGAGTACAACTCTCTTATAGGAAAATATCATCTGTTGAAACCTTGGGGTTTATAGATAGATCTAAACTTGGATAGCTTTGGAATGAAGTGAATGATATTCCTGTGTACATTAGTATATAAGTATTTTTATAATATATATATATATATATTGTGTATTATAGCTCTTAGTAATATTGCGTTTGAAGTTAATTAGATAATTAGTAAGTTGTTATGTTAGTCTCACTTAATTACTCTGTTTTAGTGTATCTAAAGAATAGCTTGTGATCAACTTACTTTTAGTGGAAAAAAAGTTCTTTACAACCATCCTCTAATATGGTATCGGCGTTGAGACTACACAGCTACTGATAACGACAACAATTATGTGTGGTTGGTTACTTGGTTTTATAACGTTCTGCAATTAGTATTTTCGCAGTCTACCAAATGTTTCAACTTTCAACGCATCTTTGGCAATAGCGGTGGCTCTCCCTCACGTCCTGCAACAACCAAAAAACGAAAGAGAGTAAATGATACAAACAAAACGCATCATTCTTCAGGGATTGTACTAATAATTACTAATTCATGGATAGAAAAAAATAACTCGTACATAATCTTCTAAAATTATTCTTCAAATCATATTATATTAAGGAATTTAGATAAATTAATTTATTAAAATGACATGCATGCATGAATTTAGACAATGATTAATATATTGCAGTAAAATTTCTGTTATTAACCTACTAGATTCTTCATATCTTATTATATAAAGGATGATGTTTCAAATTCTATTTTGACACATGTTTAATGAATTTAATGAATTTTGATCCAATTATATTTTGACACATTTTTATTAATTTTTTTAATAATATTTTAGAAAAAAATATTAACAATAAAAATAAAATTTATGAATGATTCCTAATCCTAAAATGTTAAAAAATAGTAGTTTTGTTTAGATAAATAAAATTAAACAAAAATTTTCAACAAAAAGGAAAAACTATATTTTAAGTTAGAAAAAGGAAATAAACAAAAGATAAAAATCCTATATAAAAGAGAACAGAAGAATAAAAAAAATTAACATAAAAATCACATTTTTAGCATAAAAAAATTCAATAATAGATTTCAAATTCCCAACCAGAAAATCTTTTGCTAATCTTTTTTAATTCATATGCTACATATAATTTTCACTTCTTGTTATTCGTGTTCGGTTAACTACTAGTTATTGTTACATTAGTACAATCATATAGAATAATCATGATTTAATTATTGTAGAATAATCATGATTTGATTATTGTAGGCTCATTATCTTAAGTTAAATTTTTACTATTACTATTATTATTATTTTTCCTCTACCCAACTATTACAATCACATTTGGTCTATCAGAGAAGTAGTTTGTGGACCATCTTCGACCGGCTCGGTATGAACGATTCGGAAAAAAATAACTCTTCTTGCTCGAGTTCTTTTTGCAAGACTATGCGCCCGGACATTTTAAATTCTCAGAATATGGGATAAGGTGAACTCTGAGAAGCTCTCGCGAAATATACGTAAAGATTCCAACTCTGTCATAAAAAAGGCCAATCTGCTGGTGATTCAGACATGCTCACAAGGTCTGAACAGTCGGTCTGAAAATGCACCGAAGTCATCTGTCTTTCTCTCAGGCATGACATACCCCATAAGAGACAATCCATCTCGGCGTGAAGAGCCGATAGGCTTCTACGACATCCCTGTAGTCCAAAAATCTCATTCTCTATGCCATCCTCAAAACTCCACCCAAAGCCGCTAACCTGTCCGTGATTGATCCAAGAAGCATCAATCCAGCATATCGGGATATGCGGTACCTCAGGTAGTGATATCGGGGCCGGAGGGGGGGGGGGGCAATGCCTCAAACGTGAGCGTCATCGTCGTCTTCAGGTTGGTTTGCTAATCTCCAACTTTCTGCTTCCACCTTTGCGTGGATCAAGGTGTCTTCCGGGAAAATTTCTTTCCCGTTAAAATTTTTCTCGTTCCTTTCTTTCCAAATAAACCATAGGATCCAAGGATATACATCCTTTTGAGGATCTGTCATGTCTTGCTCTTTTGTTTTTCAAAAGAGAAAACACATATTTTGATAAATAGATGTACTCGGGAAGACACCCGGAAGGGATAGAAAGTCCGATAACACCCATACTTGTAAGGCTGGGGGACATAAAAACAATAGATGGTTTATAAACTACTGAGGATCCCCACAGCGGGGGCAGCGTTTGTCTGAGCCCATATGTCGGTAGGTGAGGTTTTGACATTTACCTACGCACCCTGATAAAGATTGCCACATAAAGTGTTTCATCTTTCCAGGTGTACAGACTTTCCAAACATGTCGTAATACTCGGTTCCCTCATCGCTCCAGCTTCCTGTTCTAGCTTTGTCCTTCTAATCAGATCATATCCTGACTTAACCGAATAAAGTCCCGATTTGGAATGATTCCAAGCATATCCATCCAAGGTACAAGTACGACTAGGTCTAAACCCAAGGATGAGAGAGACATCCTCATGTTGGAAAGTAGGGGAGCGTTCCATTGTTTCGTATCTTGACGGATGAAAGAGTATACCAATAATCCCGGGTCTTGGAATCCGATCTGCTGGGCGGCACTTGACGGCCGGGCTCTAAGATCCGAAATCCACGGTTCGCTCCAAACTCTAGTATTCAGGCCCGATCCAATCTTCTTCCTTAATCCCATCTTCAGGAATGATTTTGCGGCCATTATACTCCACCACCCATAGGATGGTGAGTATACGTTCCAGTCCTCTAGAGGATCGGATTGTCTGTAATATCTGCCTCTTAAAACCTGAGCCAAGAGGGATGAAGGGTACTGGATAAGACGCCATAGCTGTTTAGCTAGAAGGGCTAAGTTAAAGTCTTGTAAATCTCTAAATCCAAGGCTTCTCATATCCTGGGGAATGCAAATATTGTCCCAGGCAATCCAGTGTCTCTCGCTGCTATTCTGTTTTGAGCTCCACTAGAAGTTGGCAATGGCACTCTGCAGTTTGTTAGTCACTCCTTGGGGTAATAGGAAGCATAACATGACATATGTCGGATAGCTTGTGCAACCGATTTTATTTGAATTTTTTTTTCCACCTTTGGATAGAAGTCTTGCCAACCAAGTATTTACACGATTACTCAGGCGGTCGTGGACATAGGAGAATACTTTCTTTTTTGATCTGCAAATTTGTTCTGGCAGACCCAGAAACATACCCATACCGCCCTCCAAAGTAATTCCGATGGCATTCTTAATACCTTGCTTTACATTTGGATCCACTCTATTCCCGAACATGATGGATGATTTTCCCAGATTCAGTTCTTGTCTTGAGGCTGATCCATATGTATTAATAATCTTAAAGATCTTGGTGCTTTACTGGGTATCCGCTCTACAAAAGAAGAGACTATCATCGGCAAAGAGAAGGTGTGAAATCGGTGGACTTGCTTGAGCTACTTTTAGCCCAGAGTGATAACACCGGATTTTGACCATTTTTATGGATCACTTTAATGTCTTTTACAGGTGTTTTTACTCCATTTTCAAAGGTTTCCAAAGGATTTATATGTTTTCGGATTTTAAAAGACTTTTCAGGTAATTTGGGATAAAGAGGCACAAATTAGACAAAAAGACTATTTTGGATAAATGCAGACCGTCAGAACTCTCATGGAGAGACGAAGACCTTTTCACCGTCTGATCACCCTTAAAATTGGACAACTTATAGAAGAATCAACCAGCTTTCAAATGCACTTGGTATGGAGACATTCCAACGGTTGGATCTCAAGATATTCTATTAGCCCCGGAGCCACTCGAAGACGGCCAGCAAGTCACGCGACCGCGGCCAACAGCCCATTCCCCACGGTCACAAGCCTCCCGACCGCGGCCAGCCACCTATTTCCGACGGGCACGTCATTCTCGACCGCGGCCGGCTAACTCCGAACTAAAGCCCATATTTCTGAAGCCCAAAGTCATTCCCAGCCTCAATTCTGGAACCCTAGAGACCATGGAGTATTGAAGACTATTAATACATGTCATTTAGGTCGTTTTTAGACACCACCCTTCATACTTTACAGAAACCCTTTTTCCTTTAGCCGTTTTTTATACGATTTTTGTAGAAGATTGTTCAAGTCCGAGTTCTTCAATAGAGAAGCTTTCTTCATTTCTTTTCTTTACTGTTTTTGATACCAATGATGATGTCGACCTCAGCCATGTCTGAGTAGATCCCGAGTTGGGCTTAGGGTTCCCGAAAGGGGCTCTCATAATCGATTAAGACATCTAGGTTTATAGATCTAGGATTTCAACTTTGTTCTCTGTTTATTCTTGTTCTTATTGCATGTATGCTTGAGTGATCACCTAGTATCTGATCTAGATAGTTAGTGTTGCGAAAGTTTTCATTAAGTATCAGCCCTAGAATGAAACAGGCGATTTTTCCGTAGGAGTGGAAACCTACCTGCGGCAAGATCGTGAGTATTGACGAGTCTTGTGCAGCTCTTGTGTTCTCTCCCTTCCAGGGCCAGAGTGGAAACCTACTAGTCAGGGTTGCGAGAAACAGTTGGTTATGATCACGACAGTGACGTAGTCATACCGCCGTACTCTAGCTCTAGAACCCTATATATCAATATCCGTCAATCCCAATCTATCTACCCTAGTGTTAAAACCGATTATGATCCCTGTAGAGTTCCCGAAAGCTCAGCGTTTTTAGCCATAGTTTACAAACCAATCGATTTTTACTTGCTTATTTAGATCTGCATTTCAATTGCTTTAGTTCGATATTTTGCTTGCTTTATTTCCTTTCCATTCGATTTTTCTACTTGTTCCTTAGGATATATTTATTTGCTTTCTTTTGTTTTAGTTTAATCCGTGAAAAACAACCAACCTCTAAAACCAATTTAGTCTAGACATAAAGTTAGAAACCGTAGAAGAATACCAGGCACACAAATCTTTGTGGATTCGATCCCTAAATACTACAACTGATTAGCTGTGCACTTGCGGCTTTCATTTGTTTTTGTTAAGGGTAAAACTTGTTCCATCACGCAGTTGACACGCATCAAGTTTTTGGCGCCGTTGCCGGGGATTTGTTTCGCTGCCTTTTGCTATTTTTCTTGTTTTAACTTCTGTTCTAGACACCTGATCTCTAGTTCTTTCTTAAAGTTTTGCTGAATTATCTTTCCCTTCTTTTGTTTTTCTCTGAATTGCATGAATACCAGGCGCAGACCTGTAGAAAACATTCCAATGCTAGACGAGATAGACAGACAGGAAAGGGAACTTCAAAGACTTAGACGAACGCAAGGAATGGCCAACGACGACCAGCCTGGAGATCCTATTAACCGAGCTTTAAATATGGACCAAGACGAGTCCGAACATGGAGAAAATGAAGAGAATGATCACAGAGGAGGTGATCATGCTCGACAAGATGGAGAGGAGGATGAGGTTCCTCCAAGAAACCACCAGAACCGCGAGAGAGAAGAACGTGAAGACCTTGATGCACCTATCAATGTAGCCGATGGTGACCACCAAGGAATGCAGCCGAATGGGCGCATTAATCGCCCTGTGCAGCCAGCAAATCAACACCGAAGACAAGGCAGGAACCATCGCATAGCTGATTTCGATGCACCTACTCAAAATTTTCAGAACCGATCTGCAATTCAAGTTTCATTTCCGAACTGGAATGAGTTTGAAGTCAAGCCTCAAATCATCTCATTGGTGAAAAAAAACCAATTTCATGGAGTTCCTTCTGAACACCCAATGAACCATATCGAGCTATTTGAAGAAATCTGCAGCATGATGAGAACAAACCAAGTTCCAGCAGACTATTTAAAGTGTAAGTTGTTCCCTATTTCATTAGCAGACAAAGCTCACCGTTGGTTGAAATCTTTACCTGCAGGATCGATTACTAGTTGGGAAGAGTGTAAAACTGCTTTCCTGAATCACTTCTACACTAAGTCAAGGTCGAACTTGTTGAGAACAAAGATCTCAAACTTTCAGCAAGGACCGACTGAATCTTTCTGAACGTTTTAAGGAGTATGAACGTGATTGCCCTCACCATGGATTTCCTGGATCAAGCCTGCTGAGCACATTTTACCGAGGTTTGCAACCAAAATACAAACTTTCACTTGATACAGCTAGCAATGGAGATTTTGGACAAAAGACGATAGCCAAAGGAAGAGCACTCATCGATAATTTGGCCCAAGCCAATAGCAATGATTGTCCTGAATACGATTGCTCGACGAAGAAAACCGGAACATACAACAAGGAGATGACCGAGTTGAAGAACATGATGAGCCAGCTTTTGAAGAGCAACAATCACCCAATCCATGCTTGTGAGACCAACAATGGCGCAGAAGATGAAGGACCTAGTGATATCGATCACATTAATCAAGCTTTTCAAGAAGAAGAGGTGAATTATGTAGGAGCACAAGCACCATACTCAAATCGCTTCAACAATGGCTTCAACAACAACTTCCGGAATGCAAATTACAACAATCTCTCTTACGGCGATCCAAATGTGGAGAATCCTGAAGATCAGTACTACCCACCACAGCAAAAATCCTTCCAAAACAAGTTACAAGGTGCAAACTTCGGAGGGACAAGAGCTTATCAACCGCGACAGCCATATAACTACCAAGGTACGGGTTTTAACAATCAATTTGTACAACAACAAGGAGTCACGACGAACCAGCTAGCTTCACAAATTGGTAGACTTGAACAGTCTATCCAACAGCTCGTTATGACGAACGAAAAAGCATCTAAAGACATGAACGTGAAGGTTGATTGCATGTACAATGACCTGAATGGGAAGTTTGAAGCTTTATCTTCGCACGTCAAAAAGCTAGACGTGCAAGTTGCCCAAACAGCCGACTCTATGAAGAGGCAAAGTGGAGTTCTTCCAGGAAGAGTTGAAGATAATCCTAAGAGGTTTTGCAACACCATAACCACATTGCCCGAAGAAGAGGCCAGAACCGATGGAAAGAAAGAAGTAACCCCATTCTTTGTACCACTTTACAAGGATGTCGATGCCAAGTAGCCACCATTTAAGGTACCTCAACGATCACCGTTTCAAAAGTTTACAAAAGCCGACGATCCGGGACGTTTTGTATTCCAATGTTTCATTTCAGGAATCAAGTTCACAGACTGCCTGTGCGATTCCGGAGCTAATGTCAACATCATGTCAAAGACATTTGCCGAAAAATTGGGCATAAAAACCTTAAGGACATCGACGGTTAAGGTTGTCTTTGGAGATTCATCTCAAAAAGATACTGAAGGGGCGATTCATGATCTACAAGTTCTAGTGGGAGACAAGATTGTTCCAGCAGATTTCCAAGTCCTGGAGATGGATAAAGACAAGGAGAGGCCACTCATTTTCGGGAGACCATTCCTAGCTACCGTAGGAGCAGTAATCGATCACGCAAACCGGCATGCTGTTTTCCTCAATGTAGATCGCAGAAGGTTTTATCCGACTATCCTAGATGATTTCCAAGCAAAGGAAACCGGCCAAAAGAGAAAGAAAAGGAGAAACCGAAAGCTTTTGCAAAGATAAAGATCATCATTCCACCGGATGCAACAGACACTAGTGAGGACCAAATCCAGGAGCTGATCGAAAACACAAAAAGGGTTTTAAACAATGTTAAAGTCCGAAAGAAGAGTAAAGGAAAGAAGACGGCTCCTCAAGGAGAAGAAGTAAAACCTCCAGCGACCGGAAGTGATAAGGTGATGTGTGCTGTGGTGAGGGTTGTCAAGTTTTACCCTAATTGAAATCAATAGCCGCAAGTGCACAGCTGATCAATTGTAGTACTTAGGGATCGAATCCACAGGGAAGGAGGATGTTTTCCTGCAAAAAGCCTTTGAAATAAGTTAAAGTAAGGAAGTCTAGAACAAAAACGGTTTTGTGGGGGTTTGGTAGTGTGTTTAAAATCTAAAAACTAAATCTTAAAAGAGAATACGGAAATTAAATGGCGTAGTAACTAAACTTAACGAAAATAACTAAAAATGATAAAAATGGATATTATAATGCTTAAATGAAAATGAACTAAAAAGGAAAGACAATATTGGACTAAATCTTAAAAGAAAAACGGTGTAAATCAATGGAGAAGAAAGCGTTGGGGTTCAAGGAAGTTTTCTCAGGGGTACGAACGATTCAAAACATTGCTAGAAAGGAAATTTTGTAAGATCTTAGCTTAAACTTTTCGAACTGGAGTCACGGACGTAGGAATATGCCACTGTCGTGATCATAGACAACTATCTCTCTCAACCCTGACTAGTAGGTTTCCACTCTGGCCCTGGAAGAGAAGAGATGCATTATGTTTAAGACTCGTCCTAATTCACAAATCGCCCATAGGTAGGTTTCCACTCCTATGTTTGTTTTGCTCTCCCAAACTAGATCTGATACCTGATGAACACTTTCGTGTCACCAAGCATCTGGATCAGATTGTAGTTCATGACGCTACTCTCATGCGGTAAAAACGAATTCAGAAGAAAAAGTTCTAAGATTCGGCTCAAAAGCTCATGGAATCCTCATCGAACATATAAATCCCCATCGAAAATCCCTTAATCCCAACAATAAAACTACTCAGACATAATGAACGAAATCAAAGACATAATATTAAGAAGTAGAGTAGAAACCGAAATTGAAAAAGAAAGAACAAGGGTTCAAGAGAACAAATCTCTCTCTCCCTAAAACCTAAAACTTAAAAGTATTCTAAAACAATAAGAAAGATAGCATGTGATATTCGATTAGGGTTCCTAAGACATGTATTTATAGTGCTCAAGACCTCTCTGGACGTCACTTAGGGTTTTTCCAAATGAGGGAATCATTGTGGGCTTCAGAAATGGGCTTTTGGGCTCAGAGGTTGATGGCCGCGGTCGGGAGTGCTCTGACCACGGGGAATGGGTGGTTTGCCGCGGTCGGGATGCTCCTGACCGCGGGAAATTGCTTGTTGGCCGCGGGTGGAAGTGTTTGCCGGCTGGTTTACGGGATATCTTGCTCTTCGCGTATCTTTTGATTGAACCGTTGGATTGCCAAGCTGTAAAGTGCACTGGAAAGCTGATACTTCCATCTTTAAGGTCACCAAATTTGAGCTTGATCAGACGGTGAGAAGGCCTTCAATCAAGGGTGAACTTCTGACGGTTTGACTCTGAGCTGAAATCTGGTTTTCTATCCATTTTGTTAAGCTTTTCCCTAAGTTACGTGAAAAGAGTCTTGGAACTACAAATACTAGAAAAACGTAATAAAAGTACTTAAAAGCAATTAAAAACATAGAAATAGTATTTCAAAACGATCCATAAAAGTGGTCAAAATACGGTGTTATCAACTCCCCCAGACTTAAACCTTTGTTTGTCCTCAAACAAAGCAAAAGCTTAAACTGGTTAAGTGAAAACAAAAATAGGGAATGCACAAATCTCATAGACATGAACTCCTAAACTAGGACCAAAGATAGTGCATCAATCCACAACTTAGTCTAGAAAATTCTCACTAATGCACAAGAGATACTAGTCCACTTTTTCCGTCATGCAAAACTTAAACAATTTAAATCTTGATTTCAGTCAACTAGCTCTCTACATTCATTAAGTTCAATAGTGAGTTCTCATTAAAGACATCATCCAGGGTAGACGGCGTTTGGCATTAAAGGGCTATTTAAGTGGTGGAGTTAAAGTGTTTCGGGTTACCTGAAGATCTGGAGGATGCAAGATAATATGCAAAACAGCAAGAGAGATAAGGACCTGTTGATGACCACAGTTTTCAGTCACTTCTTCTTGCCAAATGTTGTTGCATAATCCTTTCTCCTTTGTTGTAAACAGCTATTCCCCCAGAATTAGATTCTTTCCGGGAATCAGAAAACAATCTCCAAAACTCCATAAAATCGAACTCCAGTTGCCTTGGGATTTAAGATTCGACCTCTCTAAGGCTTTTATTTCCTTTCTTTTCTTATTTTCGGATTTTTTTTTTTTTTTTTTTTTGGGAAAGGAAATGCCTTTTAAAGAGAGAGAGACTAGAGGACGAGATTGTACCAAAATTTGAGATTTTTCTAAGGCAAACTGAGCTTCCTCTTGTGTTGAATCCTTCCGGGAACTTTTCCGGCAAATCGCAGGTCTCTGTCTTTGGTGACTGAAAACTGCGTCGTTCCTCTTTCTCTCCAACGTTTTTGCACTTATCTGCATATAAGACAATAGAAAACAAGAGTGCATGTGGTTTGAAAGCGGATTGGTTAAGGTGGAGAACTAGCTAAAGATGAACTAGCCATTCAGGATCAACAGAGAGTGGTAAAAGGATAAAGGAGTCCTGAATGTATGATTCGTTTCCCTGGTCTAATGCTTCAATGAGAAAATTAAGTCCAAATTAAGTCCAAATAAAACAGAGCTAGTGTATCCCTTCATCTAAATCGAAATCATTCAAATTCTTCTGGGGTACTTCGTTTCAAATGTGCTTAGCTACCGCCTAGTCTAGTCCTAAATCATGAATGAGCAAGTCACTAGGAACAGTCTAAAGCACCCCGTCAACTATCATTGATTCATGTTCACCATTCCCTTTAAAACGTATTTTGTTTTGAAAACCGATTTTGAAAAACTTTGAAAAAAAATGTAGATAATGCAAGACTCATGGAAGAAAGGTGGTTAGAAAGGGATGAAATCCTCCCCCAGACTTAAATCACACTGTCCTCAGTGTGAAACAAGTCGAGATTGGATGAGAAAAATGCATAAATAATCGAATTGGTAAGGACAAAGAGAACTTACCTGGATCCGGGATGCTGGTGGAGATGAACCGGATTCATTCGAAGGTGTTTGGGAAGGTGGTTGGTGGTGATGAAGGTGGTGGAGGGTGATGAATGAGGTGGAGGGTGATTGGTGAGGTGAAATGAGGTGAAAGGGGTGGTTTGGGGTCGGGTTTGATGTCAACGACCAGATGCCGCGGTCAGGAGCTGCACGACCGCGGCAACCAAGCGCTTGGCCGCGGTCAGGACTACGCGACCGCGGCCGACGGTAGGTTTCCCGCGGTCTGAACACTTGCGACCGCGGGGGCTTATATCACGCCCTCTTCCTGCTTCTCCTTGGTTCCTGCTGGGCCGAGCAGTCAGGTACCATCCTTCTTTTTGATTTTTTTGGCTTTTTTGTTTTATAAGAAACACCTGAAACTAAGAAAAAGAAAAAGATCAAAAGAAAAAGAAAGAAAAATCCTAAAGAAAACAATACCTAAATGGGTTGCCTCCCATTAAGCGCTTATGTTTTAAGTCGTTTAGCTCGACTTTTGGTGTTGGACGTGACTTATTCCAATGAAGAAGACCTTGTCCTGAGACAAGTCTTTTTCGACATCTCCTTGCTTTGCCTAGCAGGTTCTTCGTCACCCCAAAGTTCTTCTTCAAACTCTTCTGCTGCAGAACGTTTTCCTGCTTTGCTGTTGTATGGAACAGCTTCTGTGAAGACATCTTTGTCGATATTAGCAAATGAAATCCTCCGGTTTGGCCAGTCCATTATAGCTCCGGAAGTTGCTAGAAAAGACCATCCCAGAATCACTGGATATGTTGCATCTCTCGTTTCGACAATGTAGAAGTCGACAGGCACTATGCAATCTCCTATTTTCAAAGGAATTTCATGAGCTATTCCTTGAGGTGTTGTATTTGAATCATCAGCTAAGCTAATCTTTGCTCTAGTCCTGCGCATGTGTCTAATACCAAGTCTCAAAGCAATTGCCTTGGATATCATGTTAAGATAAGCTCCAGAATCACATAGCACGTTTTTAAACATTTCTCCTCTAATAGAACAAGAGATAAGAAACTGACCTGTAGTCTTGACCTTATGGAGAATTCGAACTTGCCTTTCTCTGCAGGTGTTGGCTGGTGTCTCAAACGCAGAATATGATTCACAAAAGAAAGCTGCAGCGTCATATTCACTGATTGAATCAATGTATGGCATCTTTATCTCGCTGCACGTCTGGTCGTCTTGGATTGAAGAATCAGCTGAATCTTCAACACATTCCTTTGCCATCATACAAGGTAATGATTCATGCCAATCTGGTTCTTCATCTGAAACTTGGTTTTCTTCTTCCTGAGTTGCTTTTTTAGGTGCTGGAGGCTGAAGTTGGGACAGAAGGTGTATTATTTTCTTCTCAAAACCCGGAGGAACATCTGAACGACCAACTCCCGCGGTCAGAGGAGTCGCGACCGTGGGAAAAGTGCTCTTGGCCGCGGTCAGGACGCTTGGACCCGCGGCTCCGGATATGACTTGCTCAAAGTCCGTTTCTTCCTTCTTGTACTTGACACGAACTTCTCCTGCATCTTTATTGGGTAGACTAGCATCATATGAACTCATACCAGGGCGTTGATGTGCATCTTCATCAGGATCTTTGGGAGATTTCTTAGAAAACCTCTCAATTTGCTCAATGTTGGGCATCTGCTCCATTCTTGCATCAATCTCCCGTGCTTTGAGCTCGAGTTTGTTCAGCCGGTGCTCGATCTCTTGCAACTCTTCGTCTGTCTTCTCTCTATACCAGGAGGCGGATTCTCTGACTTCTTTAATCTCCTGTTTTGATTCAACAATATCACTTGAGTTTTGTATGATGTCATACCCTTGTCTTGTCTGCTCTGTTGCGACTTGGTGGATCATCCCAGCTAGTGTTTGTGAGTCCTTGTGGGTTTGCTCTTCCAAAACTCGAACATGATTGGCCATCTCATCGAATTTTTTGTTGAACTCTTCAGAGATTGAATCAATTTTCTTGAGAAGGGTGTTCTCGGTGAGAATCTGCTGATCAAGGAACTGGTTTATCATCCCTTCGAGGCGTCCCAAACGTCTGCTGATCCTCAAGTTGTCCTCTTGCTAACTAGGGTTCTGCAGTGGAGGATTATAGGCATGTGGCTCGAAGTAGGTCGGAGGTGGACCATAAGGATCTTCCCGGCGTCGAACAGTCTCTCTGCGCCAGTGGTAAGGGTGGTTTGGCTGGCTGTATCGATCCATGTAGCTAAAATTTCGGGCTTGGGGTTCTTCTCTGCGTCTGGTGGCTTGAGGAGTGTTATAGAAACCTTCCTCATAGTGTATATTTCGATTTATAGGATCCATATCTTCTGAAATGGAAACAAAATAACCGAAAAATGGAAAGTTGCAGAAAAGGGGGTTCTAGAGTCGATTTACTAACCTTTCTCGGGGTTTTGCAGAAAAGAAAACGCGTGCCTTCCCCGGCAACGGCGCCAAAAACTTGATCGTGTGCACAACTGTGGTGAGGGCTGTCAAGTATTACCCTAATTGAAATCAATAGCCGCAAGTGCACAACTGATCAATTGTAGTACTTAGGGATCGAATCCACAGGGAAGGAGGATGTTTTCCTGCAAAAAGCCTTTGAAATAAGTTAAAGTAAGGAAGTTTAGAACAAAAACGGTTTTGTGGGGGTTTGGTAGTGTGTTTAAAATCTAAAAACGAAATCTTAAAAGAGAATACGGAAATTAAATGGCGTAATAACTAAACTTAACGAAAATAACTAAAAATGATAAAAACAGATATTCTAATGCTTAAATGAAAATGAACTAAAAAGGAAAGACAATATTGGACTAAAGCTTAAAAGAAAAACGGTGTAAATCAATGGAGAAGAAAGCGTTGGGGTTCAGGGAAGTTTTCTCAGGGGTACGAACGATTCAAAAATATTGCTAGAGAGGAAATTTTGTAAGATCTTAGCTTAAAATTTTCGAACTGGAGTCACGGACGTATGAATACGCCACTGTCGTGATCATAGACAACTATCTCTCTCAACCCTGACCAGTAGGTTTCCACTCTGGCCCTGGAAGAGAAGAGATGCATTATGTTTAAGACTCGTCCTAATTCACAAATCGCCTATAGGTAGGTTTCCACTCCTATGTTTGTTTTGCTCTCCCAAACTAGATCTGATACCTGATGAACACTTTCGAGTCACCAAGCATCTGGATCAGATTGTAGTTCATGACGCTACTCTTATGCGGTAAAAACGAATTCAGAAGAAAAAGTTCTAAGATTCGGCTCAAAAGCTCATGGAATCCTCATCGAACATATAAATCCCCATCGAAAATCCCTTAATCCCAACAATAAAACTACTCAGACATAATGAACGAAATCAAAGACATAATATTAAGAAGTAGAGTAGAAACCGAAATTGAAAAAGAAAGAACAAGGGTTCAAGAGAACAAATCTCTCTCTCCCTAAAACCTAAAACTTAAAAGTATTCTAAAACAATAAGAAAGATAGCATGTGATATTCGATTAGGGTTCCTAAGACATGTATTTATAGTGCTCAAGACCTCTCTGGACGTCACTTAGAGTTTTTCCAAATGAGGGAATCATTGTGGGCTTCAGAAATGGGCTTTTGGGCTCGGAGGTTGATGGCCGCGGTCGGGAGTGCTCTGACCGCGGGGAATGGGTGGTTTGCCGCGGTCGGGATGCTCCTGACCGCGGGAAATTGCTTGGTGGCCGTGGGTGGAAGTGCTTGCCAGCTGGTTTACGGGACATCTTGCTCTTCGCGTATCTTTTGATTGAACCGTTGGATTGCCAAGCTGTAAAGTGCACTGGAAAGCTGATACTTCCATCTTTAAGGTCTCCAAATTTTAGCTGGATCAGACGGTGAGAAGGCCTTCAATCAAGGGTGAACTTCTGACGGTTTGACTCTAAGCTGAAATCTGGTTTTCTATCCATTTTGTTAAGCTTTTCCCTAAGTTACCTGAAAAGAGTCTTCGAACTACAAATACTAGAAAAACGTAATAAAAGTACTTAAAAGCAATTAAAAACATAGAAAAAGTATTTCAAAACGATCCATAAAAGTGGTCAAAATACGGTGTTATCATAAGGGCCCATCAAGTGGAGTGCCATTCAAATCAGCCTGATTCTTCATGCCTACGTCGAGCTAAACGACTTAAAACAAAAGCGCTTAATGGGAGGCAATCCATTTAGGTACTCTTTCTTTTAGTTGTCTTTTCCTTTTTACAATTTATACTTTCTTTTTCTTTTCAGATACTTTATAAAACAAAAACACAAAAAAAAAATCAAAAAATTAGAAAAACCAAGAAGAAAATGGTAGGTTTTTAGCTGCTCGGCCCGATAAAGACCTGAAAGTTGGACGAAGGCCGCAGGAGAAAGGGCCGCGGTCGCGATCAACCGAACCGCGGCCAAGGGAGCATCGACCGCGGCACCGTGAATGTGACCGCGGCCGAGCCCTCAATCGCCACGGTAACGCGTCTCCTGACTGCGGCCGTTGGTCGTTGAGATGGGAAAGCGGATTTCCACCGCTTTTCAAAAGTTCCCGGAGTTTCCCGCTGATTTCTGGAGTATACCCGGTAAAGCCCGTTAAGAATTTCCGTAAGTTTTAAACCTCCGTTGCGTGCAAGACAAGAAAGGTAAGTTCCCGTAAACTTATGAATTCCCAAAAATTTCCCGTTTTTGCTACAAAAACGCTTTTTAAAGAAAGAAAATGCACTTTTTGGATCAAAACTCCGTTTTCTTTTCTCTTCCAAGAGACTTGGAGATTTAGGAGATAGAACACCTATTTTAAATCTTAAACTTTTTAAGAGATTCTTGGCCCAAACCTCACTCTTTTTCAAAGCTGATTTCAATTCTGTCATCAAATCTCTCTTTCCAGCAAGGTATGAAGCTCAAACTCGCCATTTTTAATTGATTTTAGAACTTAGGATTTTCTTAAAAAATCCAAATCTTGGTTTATTGATGGTGGAAATAGCTTAAGAACAATAGATTATCCTTTTAGGTTATCTAAAAATCGATTTTAACATCTAGCTTAGGAGGAATTGAGATTTTTGAAATTTGGATTCTACATGCTTTATAAAAATCAAATTTGGAACAGCAAAATTGATGAATCTGATTAAGTCTTGTGTGATTAGTGATTAGTATTAGGTAACCCATAGATTTGACATGGAAATTGCTCATTAAAACCGATTTTAGAAGATTTCTATGTTGAGAACATCAAAAATCCGAATCTAGTCATGAACTACTCGATTTCTTCAATTCAATGTCAATTATGCTTGCTTGTGGTTTTGACTAATCTCTTGATACTAAAATTAGTATAACTGATCGTTAATGTGTTAAAATCAGCATCCATATTCACTCTTTTTCCAAGAATCATCTCGTCTTGCAGAAAAAAATGGAACAGACCAGATCCCGAAGAAGCCATCGCACTGGTGACAGCTCTAAAGACGTTCCCGATGATGCTACTCTAGGAGAGTACATGCTAAACCAAGCCAGACAGAGAATAAGAAACTATGTGATGAGATTGCTCCAGCACTCAAGAGAAACACGAGCAACTCCCGAGCCACCACAGATCCGATACATTGGCAAGGAGATAAACCCGAGAGTGGACTATGCAAGACGTTTCAAGAAGCTGAACATCAAGCCCACACCCTGCATTGATTATCATACACTTGAGATGCTTGGAATCAGAGAAGATGTAATCTGGTACATCGATGCACTTAAGCTGAGACCCTACATGGAGCTGAACCTTCCAACTTATCCTGAGCTAGCCTGCGAGTTCTTAGCAACTATTACACTCCACCACACGAAGAGGAGGAACCCCAGAGCATCAGATGGCATCTTGTCATTCTCTATCCGCGGACAGCCTTACTCACTCACCATTTCTGCACTTTGTGAGGCTCTTAAGCTTCCATACACTGATGGCATTTACCTTGAAGATGAACCCGATTTTAACTTATGGAGAGAGATGGGTCATGGAGTCTATGATAGCGGGAGATCCAAGTCAGCACTTTTTACTCATCCTGCAGTGAGAGTTGTGCACAAACTCTTAGCACACACAATTTTATCTAGAGCCAACATGAGATGTGTTTTGAAGACCGAGCTCATTACACTTCAGATGCCATTTATGGACGACCCACGACTTGCCTGCTTTGCCTGGATCATAGCACAGAACATGGTAAAGGTGAAGCATGATATACACGGTTGCGAGGACACTACTCCAGGCTACGGGAGTGCTATTACAGCGATACTACAGGCTGTAGGATTCGATTTCTCATCTGATGATACACTTCCTGATGTCTGGTATGACCTACTTTATCTCTCTCGCAATCACACTATCTCTCGTGCCGCTTTTGATCCAGACAGGTTTGGTTACAAGTATTACACTAGCACTGAAGAGCACCGAGTCTGCTTGCCTTCAGCATTTACTCCCACCAGAGGACTTCTATTCATGGAGATTCTTTCTGACAGGACATACTAGCTCATTTTATTTGACCTTAATATTGACATCTAATTTTCTCATCATTGATTTTAGGCAGGCATCGACATACACATCTAGGACGTCTTTTACCCTCACTTTTACCACTCTTTGTCGTCCTAGATGACCAGTTTATCTTTATGTGGTACCATACCCTAAACCCAAAACCCTTGTTTTCAATCCTAATGCATTCTCTCTTTAGTTTATATCAGAAGATATATGCAAAAACGTCGGAGAGAAGAGGAGCAACGCAGTTTTCAGTCACTCACAAAGGAGACTGAATGGAATTGGGAAGGAAGAGTATCAGAAACCTCATGAAGCTTTACAAGACAGATCTTAACTGGTAATTTCGTGCTCTCTATGACTCTATAGCTAAACGTGTTCCCTCTCTTTCAAAAAAAAAAAAAAACGAACGAATGAAAAGAGAAAGGGAAACAAAAAGCCTAATGAGTCCTAGATTGTCGAAATTTGTGGAGCAAGAAGCAACTACTAAGCGTTTATAGAGCTATGTTTTTGAAAGATTTACAAAAATCTAAGTCTGGGAGAGTTAGTAGAGAACCTGAGGAAGAAGACTAGGAATCTATGACATCGGTAATCTCCCGGAAAATCCCAACAAGAACATCATCCGCCTGCTCACAGGAAAGCCCTTTGGGAAGCCAGACATCTTCGGCACCATTCAGAAGGTATTGGAGAAGATGAGGGCTAATGGCAAAGATGGGTTTTTTCTCGATGTGGGAGATAATGTGGGTATGGCTAGCTTTGCTGTGGCTGCTATGGGGTTTAAAGTGCTGACTTTTGAGCCTGCTTTTGAGAATTTACAGAGGATCTGTGTTGGGATTTGGTTCAACAGATTTGCCTCTTTGGTTACAGTGTTTGAAGCTGCTGCTTCTGATAGAAATGGGGACATAACCTTCCAGAAGGTATGTATAATATCACATTTATACAATTGAGATTAGCCTAGTGAGAAAAGAGAATTGTTTCTGCTTATAGATAGATTAGCTTAGAATCCAGGATTCTCTTGCATCTATTGCTGCTATTGAGACTATTACTTTAGGATTCAGTTTATTTGAAGCCAAATCATGTAACAGAGTGAATGATACAAAGGTTACTAAGAAGATGAATAGTCGTAGAAATATGAGGAAAAAGCTCATTTTTGTTTTACAGATATGATGTCAAAGAGCTAATGTACTTAGTATGCATATGCCTAGTCTGCTTAATAGGTGAAACTGAATGTTAACTAATTGCATAGTTCACAAGCTGCCAATGCAACCGTATACAGTAGAACCTCTATAAATTAATATTCGATAAATTAATAATCACTATAAATTAATAAATTTATCTAGTTTCGAGTCGGAACAGTGTAAAAATCCATCAAATTTGATAAGATAATAAGATAATAATTGATCCTAACATAAACATAAATTAATAATTTTAAAAATTATCTATATATATATATATATGTAAGACATGATATACTAAAATATAATTAATGTTTTTTATTTTATTTAAGTTTAAAGGTTTATTGAAAATCATCTATTTTCTTATTTTCATCAATATCTTTTAATTTTTTTTTTATCTCCATTCAAAATTTGTGAAAAATGTTAGATGTGATAATTGATTTTCGTACAAGTAACTGTTTCGAAATATATTATGGTATTGTCTTCAATTTCAGCACCAACATTAAGAATAATAGCCATTTTTTTTATAAATTTTGTACTAATGAACATTTATATTCTTACATAGATGATTCAGTCCACAATTAACAACTAGAAATAATTATTTTACTGTGATTGCTATGACTAATTATCATAATTTTAATTTTATGCATGTCATTTTATAAGCATCATTTTATAAGCATGAGTTTAAATTCTTAAATATAACATCATTTGTAAAAAAACTTTTAGAAGAAAATGGGCAAAAAATAAAATTATTAATTTATTGAAAATTTATATCACGATAAATTAATAAAATATCATGGTCCCGACATTATTAATTTATAGAGGTTTACTGTACTTGGTTTAACCGTACAACCACCCATCTTGTTTGTTGGGTCTTGCAAAATGTGGATTCAATTGTTGTTGATACAGCTGGTTGGAGGGCTTGACAACAGCACCGTCTCAGAGGTCGGTGCAAGACTTCATATCAAGCCCAACGAAATAGCAGTCCAAGTGAAAACCATACCTCTCGATGAATACCATACCTGGGGTTTGTTTTTAACAAGCCCGTTGGTCCTCAAAAAGTTTTAAATTTATAAAACCATAGTGTCTGCAAGTGCACAGATATACGTTGTATGACTTAGGGTATCGATCCACATGGAGGATGTCTAATCTGAAAAAAAATAACAAACTGGGAAGTAAGCAAAGTTATAAACTCATGGGGTTTTTGGGTTTTTTGGTTAAGAATCCTAAACTAAACCTAATCTAATATTCACAAGAAATAAGATGTAATGCAAATGAATTGTTAAAAGAATATCTCAAGCATATCGACTCAAACTATAGATCTAAACTCATAGGTGGCGATTTAGACTTCTCCGATTTACTCTAATCGATGTCAAAACATTACCAATTAGCCTTAGGGCGATTTATCTTCATCTGTTTCTGGGATCTGCATGGAACTAGAATAGACATGTGTATGATTAACCATCTCTCGCCATCTTAATCAACTAATCACTCAGATCTGATAATTAACTCTCGCTCTCATGCCAGGACTAAGATCATGCATTAAATATCGAATTTGTCTGCTCACATCTTCTCTACAGGTAGCTTTCCACTCCTAACTATTTTCTTCTGAAGCTAGGTACGGATGATCTGGTACAGCGCTCTCGTGGCTCTGTTCGATCCTAGGCTCAGAGAATAGGTCATGAATCTACTCTCATGCAATACGAACAACTTAGAAGATCCAGAATATGGTTTAGAAACTTAGAAATCCTAATCGATATGTATGCCTATCGAAAGCTCTTCAAACAATTTGACTCTCTGGGACAAATCTACATGATGCAAGGAATGATAAAAGACATGAAAGAATGAAACAGAAAGAACAATGGATCGGGGGAAGAATCCCCATCTTCATCGCCTAACCCTAGAAAAAAAAAGTTTGGTGGCTCAAAATCTCATTACAGAAGCACACACTCGTTTAGGACTGCTAAGAAATGTATTTATAGGTCCTAAGGTCTTTCAGGTCTCATTTAAGGCTTCTCTGAAGACGAATGGCGAAGTGGGCTTTGATGTTGGGCCTTGTGACTCGTCATTAGGTCCACCAAGGGTGAAAGTCTTCCAGGACAGGTAAAACATAGTTTTGCCGCGGGTGAGAGTCTTCTGGGGCCGGTGAATTTGGTACTTGTTCTCTATGTATCTTTTGATTGCACCATTGGATTTTCGTTGTGTAAAGTGCCATGGAAAGATGGTTGTCTCCTCTTGATTTTCTCCAAATTTGATCTGGATCAGACGGTGACAAAGTCTTCATTTGAGGCTGAACCTCTGACGGTCTGATTCTAAGCTGAAAATGTGGATTTCTTCTATTTTGCCATCATTTTCTCTAAGTTTCCTGAAAAGAGCCTTGAAACTACAAATACATAGAAATAAAAATAAAAGTTCCTAAAACTGATTAAAACCTTTTAAAAAGCAATTGAAATCAATGGTAAAAATGGGTACAAATACAGTGTTATCAACTCCCCCAGACTTAGACTTTGTTTGTCCTCAAACAAAACAAGATCAAATCTGGAAAAATATTATTCAACAGAAATGAGAGGGAACTCAAAAATATCAACAACCATACTTCTAGACCTCAATTATGAACAATGCATCAATCAGATCAAGTCTAGAAAATTTTCACCAAAATACAAACATAACTAGTCTGTTAATCTGTCATGCGAAAATCCACACACTTAGAACTAACTTCCAGTTAACTTGCTCTTAACATCATTAAAGGTTTCAGTGATTCTCATCAAAAGGATATTAAACAAGGCATTCAAGGTTAGGTATCAAAAGGCTTTTAGTAGTAAGACTTGATGTGTTTAGGGTTACCTTTTTTCTGGAGAGACAGGACATTATGCAAAACCGCAAGAGAAGATGGAACTGTCAATGCCCCCACAGTTTCTAGTCACATTCTCCTTGCTTCAAGATTTCTGATCTTCTTCCTTCAGGTTCTCCTTATAACTCCCCCAGACTTGGATTTTTGACCAGGTTGTGAATCCATAACTCCTTAGTTTAATACCTATTGACTTGGCTCAAATGATTTCGGCTTCTAAGACTCTTTAGGCTCTTGGTTTTATTTCCTTTACTTCTTTTTCTCTGATTTTGTTTTTTTTTTTTGGAAAGGGGAAACCACCTTTTTACTTAGAGTCTTAGGGAGCACGAAAATGACCTTTCAGAGTGAGTTTTTTAAGACATCATGAGGCTTGCTGAGGTTTCATGGTACACTTCCTTCCCGATTTCATTCAGTCCTTCTCTGAAGTGACTGAAAACTATGTTGTTCCTCCCTCTCCGGCGTTTTTGCACATATCTGTCAACACAGACTTAAAGGAGAGTGTATGAGGTTTGAACATGAAGGTTTGGGCTAAGGGTGAGGTATCAGCTAAAGATGAACTGGCCATCTAGGACAACAAATAGTGGTAACAATAAGGTAAAGATGTCCTAGATGTATATCATGATGCCTTCTTAAAACCATTGATGAGAAAATTAGATGTCAAGATTATGTCCAAGTAAAATGAGCTAGTATATCCTGTCAGAAAAGATCTCCATGAATAAAAGTCTTCCGGTGGAATTTCGTAGTGTAAGTACTCTAACTACCGCCTAGTCTAGTACTAAACCTGGAAAGAGCTTTTTACGAATGATTGGTGTAGAAGCAAACAGGTTGGTTATCATCATCGATTTTGTCATTATTCCCTCAAAATATATTTGACATTTGAAAACATTTTTTGAAACTCAAAAGACTTTTGAAAACTTTTAAGAAAAAAAAAATGCAGAATGCAAAAGCTCATGCAAGAAAGATGGTTAAAAAAGGATGAAATCCTCCCCTAGACTTAAATCACACTGTCCCTAGTGTGAAATAAATCAGGCAAGGATGAGAAATAGAGTATGTGAAAAATTAAAAGATGAAGGAAAAGAAAACTTACCTGGTGTTGGTGATGGATTTTGAGGTGATTGTGGAGGTGGTAGGATATCGAATGGTGGATGGTGGATGATGTGGAGAGGTGCTTGATCAAATTTGGACTGATTTGAATCAAGGTAGACATGGAAGTGGCCAAGGGTGGCCAAACTAGTGCTGGCCGCAGTTGAAGGTGTCGTGGCCGTGCTGGAATGCTTGCTGGCTGCGGGCCAAGTCTTCGTGGCCGCGGCAAAACCTCTTCGGGCCGCGGCTGAAGGCTCCTCGGCCGCGGTCAGCTCCTTTTTTTTTTAGATGCATACTAAGGCCTGTTTACGATAAGACAAAATAAAACTTTAATAGAAAAAGAAAGTTAAACAAAAACAAATAAGTACCTAAATGAGTTGCCTCCCATCAAGTGATTTGGTTTATAGTCCTTAGCTAGTATTTGCAAAGAAAAAGACTTAGTTCAAATAAGATCTTGTCCTAGGACAAGTCTTTTTCCAAATTCTCTTGTTCTCTCTTACAAGGTTCTTCATCACTCCAGAGTTCTTCTGGTTCAAATGCCTGTGCTTTATGTTTTCCTCCTTTGCTCTGGTGTAGCTTCATAGAAGATGTCCTTGTCGATGTTTGCAAAAAACACTCTCCGGTTGGGCCAATCCATGATGGCTCCAGCAGTTGCTAAGAAAGGCCATCCAAGGATAACTGTATATGAGTCATCTTTGGTCTTCACTATGTATAGATCGACAGGTGCTATGCAATCTCCAATCCTTAGAGAAATATCTCGGGCTATCCCTCTAGGTGTTGCACTTGAATCATCTGCTAAGCTAATCTTTGTCCTGGTACTTGAAATGTGCTTAATGCCAAGTCTCAAAGCAGTAGCTTTGGACATCATGTTAATACAAGCGCCAGAATCACAAAGAATATTGAGGAATCCTTCACCTCTAATGTCACAAGAGATAAGAAATTGATCTTTGTCTTGAACTTTGTGCAGAGTTCGAACTGGTCTACCTTCTTGGGCGTGTGTGAACAAGTCTTTCATCTCTTGTATAAACTCTTTGCTATCACAAAAGAAGTGGCCTATCATGTAGTTTCTACATGCTTTAGCAAATGAAATTCCTTTGGGCAGAGTCTGAACTACTTGATTGAACTCTTCAAGTGCTTCTTTGCTGATCTTGTTTGTGTAATCACTGGCTTCTTGGGGATCTTTTAGATTGATCCTGTAAACAGCTGCATCAGGTGATGATCTAGAAAAAGATAGATACCTGGCTCTTCTGAAATAAGTGTAGATGTTCTCCTTAGTCTCCTTGCTGTATCTGAAGAAAACTTGAAGGTAGCCTTGCTTCCAGATGTCATCGAATCCGAGATAGAAAGGAATGGACTTCATAAAATTGTTGAATTCGATTAGTCTTTCTCTGGATATGCTTTTGGTTATTGGTTCTGAGTTGTCATCAGATGAATTGTCCCCAGGGTTTGGATCTTCAACAAACAAACCATACTCTTCATCTTCTGAGAGTTGCTCTTGAAGCTTATTGTCACAAGTGTAAACCATGTTGCAAGATGCATAAGTGTTGGATTCCTCCTTTTCCTTTGATGCTTGTGCAGTGATTGAGAAGACAGCTTGATCAAACAACCTAGATCTGGTCACATGAGGTCGGTCTTCAGTTGAACAGGTTTCAGAAAGAGGTTGAAAGTTCTCCTAGTCTGAAGAATCATGCTCCACCGCGGGTGAGGAGCTCGGAGACACGGTGGAAGTGGCTCTGGTCGCGGGTGAAGTGCTCGCAGCTGCAGCCAGCTTCTCCCGGCTCACCATGCTTGCTTTTTCAATATCTTCTTCTCCATTGTTGTTCTCTTGATCCCAGTGGTTGTCAGGCTCATCTTGGGTATCCAAATCACTGGTTCTAGTGTACAGATCATACTCCTTATGATCTTTAGAAAGTTTTTCAACTTTCTCTTCTACTTCATCTAAAGCATAAACAACTTTATCTAAAGTAGCATCAAGCTTTTCCGTCATGTTTGTGATCTTCGCCAACTCTTCACTCATCTCTAACTTTTCTCCGTCAGAGTACCGTTTGCTATCTTTGAAGTCTCTCTCCAAATCTTTGATCTGGACACTGCAGCCTCGTCTTTTTTTAAGTGCATGATGGAGGGTGATTGTGTTATTTGCCTCTCCTTCTTCGACTTCTTTAGGCCTCTGCTCTAGAATTGCATCATCCTTGAGCTTTTGTTCCTTTAGAGTATTTATATGACCAGAGAGACCTTCGAGTTTCCTGTTAAAATCAATAGACATGGACTCCAATTTCAAACAGAGGTTAGATTCAGCATTAGCTTGTAAATCAAGAAACTTATTCAGTTTGGTGTCTAAGCGATCTATTTGGAGCTTATTCTAATTGTTCTGATGCAGAATCTGATGAGGTAAAGGATGAGATGGTCGACGGTTCACCAGGTATGGTAAATAGGGCTCATCTCGTGGTGTGGAGTTCGCGAGTCTCCATGGTGATGGTTCGGATTAGGGTTTTGATCCAGGTGGTTGGAATCACGCATGAATGGTGATTCACTTGTGCAGGGAGCTTCACACAGGTTTCAAAACCTTCGCTCGGGATTAGGGTTTCTTCTCGTCTAATCCATTCTTCAAAGATTCTGAAACTAGGGCAAACAGAAGAAAGAATAAGCAGAAAATGAAAAAGTTAGGGTGTTTATGAGTTTGGTTTACTTCCCATGTTGTTTTGGCAAAAACTCGATATATATATAGTCATCTGTAGATTCAACCTCCCAGGTTTAGACCTCCAACGACTAAAAACCTCCCCGGCAACAGCGCCAAAAACTTGATGGGGTTGCGGGCCTAGGGTTTGTTTTTACAAGCTCATTGGTCCTCTAATAGTTTTAAATTTATAAAACCATAGTGTCTACAAGTGCACAGATGTACGTTGTAGGACTTAGGATGTTGATCCACAGGGAAGATAACTAATTTGCAAACAACAATAAACTGGGAAGTAAGCAAAGTTATAAACTCATGGGGTTTTTGGGTTTTTTTGGTTAAGAATCCTAAACTAAACCTAATCTAATATTCACAAGTAATAAGATGCAATGCAAATGAATTGTTAAAAGAATATCTCAAGTATATCGACTCAAACTATAGATCAAAACTCATAGGTGGCGATTTAGACTTCTCCGGTTTACTCTAACCCATGTCAAAGCATTTCCAATTAGCCTTCGAGCGATTTATCTTCATCTGTTTCTGAGATCTGCATGGAACTAGAATATACATGTGTATGATTAACCAACTCTCGCCATCTTAATCAACTAATCACTTAGCTCTGATAATTAACTCTCGCTCTCATGCCAGGACTAAGATCACGCATTAAATATCGAATTCGTTTACTCACATCTTCTCTACATGTATCTTTCAACTCCTATAGCGACTATGTTCTTCTGAAGCTAGGTTTGGATGATCTAATACAGCACTCTCGTGGCTCTGATCGATCCTAGGCTCAGAGAATAGGTAATGAATATACTCTCATGCAATATGAACAACTTAGAAGATCCAGAATATGGTTTAGAAACTTAGAAATCTTAATCGATATGTATGCCTATCGAAAGCTCTTCAAACAAGTTGACTTTCTGGGATAAATCTACATGATGCAAGGAATGATAAAAGACATGAAAGAATGCAAAAGATGAAACAGAAAATTTAATTAGATAGAAAGGAGAAAGAACAATGGATCAGGGGAAGAATCCCCATCTCCATCGCCTAACCCTAGAAAAAAAAAGTTTGGTGGCTCAAAATCTCATTACAGAAGTACACACCCGTTTAGGACTACTAAGAAATGTATTTATAGGTCCTAAGGTCTTCTAGGGCTCATTTAGGGATTCTCTGAAGAGGAATGGCGAAGTGGGCTTTGATGTTGAGCCTTGTGACTCGTCATTAGGCCCACCGGGGGTGAAAGTCTTCCAGGACAGGTACAACATAGTTTTGCCGCGGGTGAGAGTCTTCCGGGGCCGGTGAATTTGGTTAACTTGTTCTCTATGTATCTTTTGATTGCACCGTTGGATTTTCGTTGTGTAAAGTGCCATGGAAAGATGGTTGTCTCCTCTTGATTGTCTCCAAATTTGAACTAAATCAGACGATGAGAAATTCTTCATTTGAGGCTGAACTTGTGACGGTCTAACTCTAAGCTGAAAATGTGGATTTCTTCTATTTTGCCATCATTTTCCCTAAGTTTCCTGAAAAGAGCCTTGAAACTACAAATACATAGAAATCATAATAAAAGTTCCTAAAACTGATTAAAACCTTTGAAAAAGCATTTGAAATCAATGGTGAAAATGGGTACAAATACGGTGTTATCACCGATTCGATTATGACCGAGGGCCCTTTATCCGGAATGCAAATAATCGCCGAGAAACCATGCATGCTCGGCCATCACCATGCAGACGATCAAACTCACGACCCAAAGGTAAATTCTCTCGACAAAACACATATTTTGAGACTAATGGTCGTTGTAGTTTGTGGAAAGACAGCATAGATTAGGAGATGCCCGAAGAGGAACACGTCCTAGCCGATAAATATCTAACTGGAGCCGAGCAAGCAGCCGCACAAGTGACAAGTGACTTAGAGCTTATGGAACTTGAAGACGAAGATCCCCAAGGACTTAAAGACCTCAAGAGAGATTCAAGCCACATCAGACTAGGAACACATACATCCATAATGACCAAGGCCATGCAAGGTATCAAGCGGATCACGCCTCATCAATGTAAGTGTTTCATTTATTCTATTGTGCTTGCAGGTGGAACAGACTTCTACAGTGACTAAGTGTTTTAGCTAAACGACTCTTGTTGTGTAGTTTTAAGAGCTTTATTTCAAACTTTCCATTTTTGTAATAAATGAACCGTCGACTTAGCCCGTACACTAAGGGTGAAAGGGATGCACCGAGGAACGGTTTTGTAGCAGGAAGAACATGCCAAGAAAAATTGGTGAGACCGTCAGAAGTGTGATGCAAGCACAAGATTCGAATCCAATCAAGTCGGGTCGTGGACAAACCCACCGGATTCACTATCCGTGGACCGACCCAGTATACTAACCCAGATTAAGTAAAATCTTATAAATACTTTATCCCTTCCAAAAAGGAAGGACACACACACTTTTAGCTATCCTAAAGTTCATAATATCTTGCTAGATACTTGTGAGTCTTAGACGCTAGCACTTTATACTTTCCGGTCACTCTTCCGACCATCTCTTGACTTCCTCTCCATGGTGGCCCTAAGCCGTGGAGCTTTCCTATCAACAAAATCTTCTATTCCTCTCTTTTTCACTACAAAAAGTCCATCACCACTAACGGCTCGAGTTGATTCCACCATTCTCAGGAACACTCGGCTCAGTTTCCTTCCACAGTTTTCTGATATCTTTCTGCTCTCCTATTATCCATTTAGTGGTATTTTTGGTTGTTTTCTGACTTGAGGATTGGAGAGCCTTCGGAAAACATATTTTCATCATGTTTTTCGGGCCTCCACATGTTTCTTGGTTTTGTAGGAGACTTGCCCCCACGAGAGGATCAAAAATCCCCTAAACAGTTTGGCGCTAGAAGGAGGGGGCAACACTCTCTTCTGAGAACGACTGCAGCAAAGCACGATCGGAGGAGTACGTGATGACGAGGGAAGACGAAAATAACTCACCGAAGAACGGCACCATGGAAATGACGGAAGGAGAAAAAATCCGCTGGACTGAAGGGCGTCAGGAGATAGGAGGAACATCTTTGTTTCCTTCACCGCCACCCAACGCCCACTCGGAGCTCCTCCAAAGCGTGGAGAAGAACGCCAGACTCAGGTAGAAGGTAGACCAGCTCTGTCAACAGCTGGTCTTAGCGGAATCCATGCAGAGGGTGCCATCAATCCTGGAAGTTCAGAGGCCCCCGCGCCTGCTCACAGACCCCAACAGAGGAGGGTTCCCAGGTGCGTTTGCGGCGCCGACTAAGAATCGGATCCCGTCTGTGCCCTCCGAGATGAACCGACTAAGGCAGCCCCAGTTCGACACCGACAGACTAAGATTTGACAGGCAGGCCCCACCAAACATCGTGGAGCTAGGAGGAGGACCCGATGAGATAAACTCCACGCATGGCTAGGAGAACAATCTGGTTCCGCGAGAAAGGGAAAGCGGGAACGGATTGGACCAGATAAGAAGGATGGACCCGCAACTGGAGGAGAGACTGGAAGAGTTGGAGCAGATGCTGTGAAGGATACTGGGTGTGCCTCCCCTAGTGAAACAAGCCGCACGAGATCCTTCAATGAATCTCCTTTTTGCGACGAGATTAACATGGTAGAAATCCACACAAGATTTAGCTTCCCTGCAGTGCGATACTACGATGGGCTCACCAAACCCGACAAGCACATGGCTCACTCAAGCAGCATATAATCTCGACCTTGATACCTTATTACGCACGGGACGCATGCATGTGATAAACAAGAGTTTTTATGCTCTTAGGGTATCAATCTCCCTTATTTGTTGTAGCATAAAAGGATATTAATCCAATATGTGGTTTAGTTCACTATACTATAAGGTTTGTATCTCAATCCAAGAAATTCAAAGAGGGTTGGTTTTATAACAAGAGATGTATTGAAACTAAACAAGATTAACAATGATTAAAAGGCAAACAAAGCAAACAAGACAAGATGATGACGATTTGAATATGATAAAAACAAAGGTCCTAGACATTATAGTTGATCAGGGTGCATTAGTATTGATGGTGTTGTGACTTGATGTGTGAGGGTTGTGTCGAGGGTTGTCAAGTTTTACCTTAATTGAAATCAATAGCCGCAAGTGCACAGCTGATCAATTGTAGTACTTAGGGATCGAATCCACAGGGAAGGAGGATCTTTTGCTGCAAAAAGCCTTTCAAATAAGTTAAAGTAAGGAAGTCTAGAACAAAAACGGTTTTGTGGGGGTTTGGTAGTGTGTTTAAAATCTAAAAACAAAATATTAAAAGAGAATACGGAAATTAAATGACGTAATAACTAAACTTAACGAAAATGACTAAAAATGATAAAAACGGATATTCTAATGCTTAAATGAAAATGAACTAAAAAGGAAAGGCAATATTGAACTAAAGCTTAAAGAAAATCGGTGTAAATCAATGGAGAAGAAAGGCGTTGGGGTTCAGGGAGGTTTTCTCAGGGGTACGAACGATTCAAAACATTGCTAGAGAGGAAATTTTGTAAGATCTTAGCTTAAACTTTTCGAACTGGAGTCACGGACGTATGAATACGCCACTGTCGTGATCATAGACAACTATCTCTCTCAACCCTGACCAGTAGGTTTCCACTCTGGCCCTGGAAGAGAAGAGATGCATTATGTTTAAGACTCGTCCTAATTCACAAATCGCCCATAGGTAGGTTTCCACTCCTATGTTTGTTTTGCTCTCCCAAACTAGATCTGATACCTGATGAACACTTTCGTGTCACCAAGCATCTGGATCAGATTGTAGTTCATGACGCTACTCTCATGCGGTAAAAACGAATTCAGAAGAAAAAGTTCTAAGATTCGGCTTAAAAGCTCATGGAATCCTCATCGAACATATAAATCCCCATCGAAAATCCCTTAATCCCAACAATAAAACTACTCAGACATAATGAACGAAATCAAAGACATAGTATTAAGAAGTAGAATAGAAACCGAAATTGAAAAAGAAAGAACAAGGGTTCAAGAGAACAAATCTCTCTCTCCCTAAAAGCTAAAGCAAAAACAATAAAAGTATGAAGTAAATATTTCGGTGGTGATCGGTTGTGTCGATTTAGGGTTCCTAAGACATGTATTTATAGTGCTCAAGACCACTCTGGACGTCACTTAGGGTTTCTCCAAATGTGGGCTTCAGAAATGGGCTTTTTGGGCTCGGAGTTGGCTTGCCGCGGTCGGGAGTGCTGTGACCGCGGGGAATGTATGGTTTGCCGCGGTCGGGATGCTCCTGACCGCGGGAAAATGCTTGTTGGCCGCGGGTGGAAGTGCTCGCCGGCTGGTTTACGGGACATCTTGCTCTTCGCGTATCTTTTGATTGAACCGTTGGATTGCCAAGCTGTAAAGTGCACTGGAAAGCTGATACTTCCATCTTTAAGGTCTCTAAATTTGAGCTGGATAAGACGGTGAGAAGGCCTTCTATCAGGGGTGAACTTCTGACGGTTTGACTCTGAGCTGAAATCTGGTTTTCTATTCATTTTGTTAAGCTTTTCCCTAAGTTACCTGAAAAGAGTCTTGGAACTACAAATACTAGAAAAACGTGATAAAAGTACTTAAAAGCAATTAAAAACATAGAAAAAGTATTTCAAAACGATACATAAAAGTGGTCAAAATACGGTGTTATCAACTCCCCCAGACTTAAACCTTTGTTTGTCCTCAAACAAAACAAAAGCCTAGACTGGTTAAGTGAAAACAAAAAATAGGGGATGCACAAATCTCATAGACATGAACTCCTAAACTAGGACCAAAGATAGTGCATCAATCCACAACTTAGTCTAGAAAATTCTCACCAATGCACAAGAGATACTAGTCCACTTTTTCCGTCATGCAAAACTTAAACAAATTAAATCTTGATTCCAGTCAACTAGCTCTTTACATTCATTAAGTTCAATAGTGAGTTCTCATTAAAGACATCATCCAGGGTAGACGGCATTTGGCATTAAAGGGCTATTTAAGTGGTGGAGTTAAAGTGTTTTGGGTTACCTGAAGATCTGGAGGATGCAAGATAAGGACCTGTTGATGACCACAGTTTTCAGTCATTTCTTCTTGCCAAATGTTGTTGCATAATCCTTCCTCATTTGTTGTAAACAGCTGTTCCCCCAGACTTAGATTCTTTCCGGGAATCAGAAAACAATCTCCAAAACTCCATAAAATCGAACTCCAGTTGCCTTGGGACTTAAAATTCGACCTCTCTAGACTCTCTAAGGCTTTTATTTCCTTTCTTTTTTTATTTTCGGATTTTTTTTTTTTTGATGAAAAGGAAATGCCTTTTAAAGATAGAGAGACTAGAGGACGAGATTGTACCAAAATTTGAGATTTTTCTAAGGCAAACTGAGCATCCTCTTGTATTGAATCCTTCAGGGAACTCTTCCGGCAAATCGCAGGTCTCTGTCCTTGGTGACTGAAAACTGCGTCGTTCCTCTTTCTCTCCAACGTTTTTGCACTTATCTGCATATAAGACAATAGAAAACAAGAGTGCATGTGGTTTGAAAGAGGATTGGTTAAGGTGGGGAACTAGCTAAAGATGAACTAGCCATTCAGGATCAACAGAGAGTGGTAAAAGGATAAAGGAGTCCTGAATGTATGATTCGTTTCCCTGGTCTAATGCTTCAATGAGAAAATTAAGTCCAAATTAAGTCCAAATAAAACAGAGCTAGTGTATCCCTTCATCTAAATCGAAATCATTCAAATTCCTCTGGGGTACTTCGTTTCAAATGTGCTTAGCTACCGTCTAGTCTAGTCCTAAATCATGAATGAGCATGTCACTAGGAATAGTCTAAAGCACACAGTCAAATATCATTGATTTATGTTCACCATTCCCTTTAAAACGTATTTTGTTTTGAAAACCGATTTTGAAAAACTTTAAGGAAAATGCAAAAAGTGTAGATAATGCAAGACTCACGAAAGAAAAGTGGTTAATAAGGGATGAAATCCTCCCCCAGACTTAAATCACACTGTCCTCAGTGTGAAACAAGTCGAGATTGGATGAGAAAAATGCATAGATAATCGAATTGGTAAGGACAAAGAGAACTTACCTGGATCCGGGATGCTGGTGGAGATGAACCGGATTCATTCGAAGGGGTTTGGGAAGGAGATTAGGTGGTGATGAAGGTGGTGGAAGGTAATGAATGAGGTGGAGGGTGATTGGTGAGGTGAAATGAGGTGAAAGGGGTGGTTTGGGGTCGGGTTTGATGTCAACGACCAAGTGCCGCGGTCAGGGGCTGCACGACCGCGGCGAACCAATTTTTGGCCGCGGTCAGGACTACGCGACCGCGGTCGAAGGGGTGTTTCCCACGGTCCGAACGCCTGCGACCGCGGGAGCTTATTTCGCGGCCTCTTCCTGCTTCTCCTTGGTTCCTGCTGGGTCGAGCAGTCAGGTACCATCCTTCTTTTTGGTTTTTTTTTTCTGGTTTTTTGATTTTTTTGGCTTTTTTGTTTTATAAGAAACACCTGAAACTAAGAAAAAAGAAAAAGATCAAAAGAAAAAGAAAGAAAAATCCTAAAGAAAACAATACCTAAATGGGTTGCCTCCCATTAAGCGCTTCTGTTTTAAGTCGTTTAGCTCGACTTTTGGTGTTAGACGTGACTTATTCCAATGAAGAAGACCTTTGTCCTGAGACAAGTCTTTTTCAACATCTCCTTGCTTTGCTTAGCAGGTTCGAGATGGTAGCCTCCTCCAGGATCAAAAATCAGTCTTGGAACTTCTTTGAGGTATGAGTCTTCAACACCACTTGTGATAGGAGAACGTCTTAGATGCTTGTATGATGAGGTGAATAAGGTCTCTCTTACTGCATGACATTGAACCATGTTGCAAGAAACAAGGATAGATGATTCTTTATGATCTGAAGTGGTGGAGATGGTTAAGCATCCAAGGTGAGGACAGTTTGCTTGGAGAGGTGTCGCCATGGCTTGAACTGTTGGAGAATTGGTAAAAAGAGCATTGGCCGCTGGTGGAAGTGTCGCGACCGCGGTAAAAGGTGGTTTGGCCGCTGGTAGCGCACACGCGACCGCGGCGAAAGGTGGTTTTGCCGCTGGTAGCGCACACGCGACCGCGGTGCCGAATATCCTAGGAAAGATGTTCAAATCCTCTTGCTTCTTGTCTCCAACTCTTTTTCCTTGTGGGGAGTCTTTGGAAAAGAGTATTGAGAGCCATTTAAGCTTCACTCTTGCTTCAATTAAGTCTCCATCACCTCTCATAAGAGCATTAGTTAAAGGTATACATAAGGAAGTACCTTTGTTCGTCAAGCTTGTAAATCCAGCATTTTCTTTGGGTGTTCTTTCTAGAACGTATCCAACATCCTTTGTAGTTCCTCCAGGGTCAAATATTGGATCATCTACGCCTCCTATTGTCAGACAATGAGAGTTCCTTGTAGTAATCACCGGGTATGGGGTTTTCTTGTTGTTCTTCAGGAAACTCATATGTTGATGCAGGTAGTTGATGAGTGTTCCAACATATGCTAGACATGAAATACCAAGTATCAAGGGTTTTGTTGCATTGTTTCTCATCTCCATAGCATGGGAACCAGTAGAAACAAGACAACCTTTCCCTTGAAAAGGAAATTCTGGTTTGGAACCAAGTAGAGCTGCACCAGAAAAATCTCCATAGTGAATATCAATCTTTGAGGGATGAAAAATCGAAATACCTGTATTCTCTGCAATGGTCTTTGGTATGAGATTCACATCAGGTCCAGATTCACAAAGAGAATCACGAAATTTCACTTCCTTGATTGAGAATGGGGCATCAAACTTCTCGGAATCCTTCGTCTTAGAAAGCGCCTCCAATGGTGGTTTTGATGTCACCATTAGTGTCTTATCTTCCACGTGGTCTGTCTTACATTCAAGGTGGTGAGGAGCTGAAGGAGAAAAAGGCTTTGGTTCATCAAGAGGAAGTGACTTATGATCTTGTTTGTCGTCTCCAAAACACTTGAACGAATCGGTAGAGACAAGATCGTCACTAGGGATGGGAAGAGGTTCTCCTTTTTCTTGATGGCTGGCTTCCACGACGTGATGATCCAAAGGAATTTCATTTGATGGCCTCTTTCTAACGAACTTGATGGAGGATTCTCCATCTACTTCACAAGATACCCAATACCCATCATCCATAGATTCATTGAGCTCCTGAAGCATATCATCAATCTCAGTTTGGGAGACAGACGACATATCTTCATCAAAGAGACGATCATGGATATCTTCGTGGGTATTGTAAGTTGTTATGGTCTCCCAGCAGAATCATTTTTCCTCTAAACCTTCGCAAATTGATATGTAGTGGCTGCGATGTCCTCTTTTGTGGTGGTTCGAAATTGAATTCTGATCCATTGAGGAGAGATCACGAATGTATTGTGCTTCTCGGCGTCTGGTGGCTTGAGGAGTGTTATAGAAACCTTCCTCATTGTGTATATTTCGATTTATAGGATCCATATCTTCTGAAATGGAAACAAAATAACCGAAAAATGGATGCAGAAAAGGGGGTTCTAGAGTTGATTTACTTACCTTTCTCGGGGTTTTTGCAGAAAAAAAAATGCGTGCCTTCCCCGGCAACGGCGCCAAAAACTTGATGGTGTTGTGACTTGATGTGTGAGGGTTGTGTCGAGGGTTGTCAAGTTTTACCCTAATTGAAATCAATAACCGCAAGTGCACAGCTGATCAATTGTAGTACTTAGGGATCGAATCCACAGGGAAGGAGGATCTTTTGCTGCAAAAAGCCTTTGAAATAAGTTAAAGTAAGGAAGTCTAGAACAAAAACGGTTTTGTGGGGGTTTGGTAGTGTGTTTAAAATCTAAAAACGAAATATTAAAAGAGAATACGGAAATTAAATGACGTAATAACTAAACTTAACGAAAATGACTAAAATGATAAAAACGGATATTCTAATGCTTAAATGAAAATGAACTAAAAAGGAAAGGCAATATTGAACTAAAGCTTAAAGAAAATCGGTGTAAATCAATGGAGAAGAAAGCCGTTGGGGTTCAGGGAGGTTTTCTCAGGGGTACGAACGATTCAAAACATTGCTAGAGAGGAAATTTTGTAAGATCTTAGCTTAAACTTTTCGAACTGGAGTCACGGACGTATGAATACGCCACTGTCGTGATCATAGACAACTATCTCTCTCAACCCTGACCAGTAGGTTTCCCCTCTGGCCCTGGAAGAGAAGAGATGCATTATGTTTAAGACTCGTCCCAATTCACAAATCGCCCATAGGTAGGTTTCCACTCCTATGTTTGTTTTGCTCTCCCAAACTAGATCTGATACCTGATGAACACTTTCGTGTCACCAAGCATCTGGATCAGATTGTAGTTCATAACGCTACTCTCATGCAGTAAAAACGAATTCAGAAGAAAAAGTTCTAAGATTCGGCTCAAAAGCTCATGGAATCCTCATCGAACATATAAATCTCCATCGAAAATCCCTTAATCCCAACAATAAAACTACTCAGACATAATGAACGAAATCAAAGACATAGTATTAAGAAGTAGAATAGAAACCGAAATTGAAAAAGAAAGAACAAGGGTTCAAGAGAACAAATCTCTCTCCCTAAAAGCTAAAGCAAAAACAATAAAAGTATGAAGTAAATATTTCGGTGGTGATCGGTTGTGTCGATTTAGGGTTCCTAAGACATGTATTTATAGTGCTCAAGACCTCTCTGGACGTCACTTAGGGTTTCTCCAAATGTGGGCTTCAGAAATGGGCTTTTTGGGCTCGGAGTTGGCTTGCCGTGGTCGGGAGTGCTGTGACCGCGGGGAATGTATGGTTTGCCGCGGTCGGGATGCTCCTGACCGCGGGAAAATGCTTGTTGGCCGCGGGTGGAAGTGCTCGCCGGCTGGTTTACGGAACATCTTGCTCTTCGCGTATCTTTTGATTGAACCGTTGGATTGCCAAGCTGTAAAGTGCACTGGAAAGCTGATACTTCCATATTTAAGTTCTCCAAATTTGAGCTGGATCAGACGGTGAGAAGGCCTTCAATCAGGGGTGAACTTCTGACAGTTTGACTCTGAGCTAAAATCTGGTTTTCTATCCATTTTGTTAAGCTTTTCCCTGAGTTACCTGAAAAGAGTCTTGGAACTACAAATACTAGAAAAACGTGATAAAAGTACTTAAAAGCAATTAAAAACATAGAAAAAGTATTTCAAAACGATACATAAAAGTGGTCAAAATACAGTGTTATCAAGTATTAAACTAGAGAGCTAATGACAAACAATCACACAATTGCAATCAACTTAGAACTCAAATGTAGACTAATCCTCTCATGAAGGTATTAATCTCTATATTAATCCACTTTCAAACCAAATTCCCATTTTTGAAATATGAATCAGTAAGCATTATTAATCAGCTCTAATATGTCATTTATGCATTAAACAATCATTCCCATGGTAAACAAAGCATAAACCTCTAATTAGCTGGTTCATGCATTTCATCAAACACCTTTTGGGTGGTGAAATGCGTAAGCTCTAGACCAAAGTGATTATCAAAGATCTAACATTAAGAATAGCTAATTAGAGAAAGGAAAATGCATGATCTAACTCCTAAAATCCCTAATCTAACACCTTTGCACCCTAATCTACATATCTAGAACCTTATCAAAAGACTACTCACTAATCATGATCAACACACTTAATCTTTTACAAGATGTGTTGTTAATCATAATTAGAAGCTTTAGATGATGAGATAAGATGATAAGATTGCAAGAAAAGCTTTAAATCTGATTAACTCAATGATGTATCTTGACAAAATATGGGTTTTTTCACAAAAGAGGCAAGAAAACAAAAGTAGATAAAGGATAAGTAGGGTTTTCAGCCCCAAAATGTATTTATAGTCAAGGTCAAGGAACCGGGTCAACCCAGGACAAACCCGGTCAACCCGGGATAAATCGGGTACTGACCCGGTCTTCTTGGGTTGCTGGAGCCATGTCTTGGTGTCTTGAAGAACAGAAATTCCGAGGCCACACACCGAGGGGTCATGAATCTGGGTTGAAATGTGAAGAACGTTTCAAGAACATGTGTGAACTTTGGTTTTGATCCATCTAAGCCCTTGCTCCGTGAAGCACTTTGTTCTTGATCTGAGTTGTCATGACAAGAGGACTCGGGGTCATGCATACCGAGGGGTCAGGCCGAGGTCCTGAGCATGTCATGCGTGTAAGGGAGACCTCGGTGTATTCAGGCCGAGGGGTTAGGCCGAGGGAATGATCATTTTTTGCGTGTAGGTGTTGCCTCAGGCTATCCAGGCCGAGGGGTTCACACCGAGGGGCCAAGTTCAGGAGGTACTCAGGGTAGTGTAACCGAGGGGTTATGCCGAGGCCAGATGCTATACTTAGGAAAATTCATGATCAAACCCCATTGATGCTCCCAGCCTTATACTTTGTCGTTTAGAGGCTAGTATTCTGAACAATACATGCCTCGGTGTTTTGTTACCAAGGTGTCGGACCGAGGTATTGAGAAAAAGTTTCATAAAAGTTCCTCGGTGTCAAGATATGTCGAGGAGTCACACCGAGGCCTCAGAAAAAACTTACACCCAGGCAGCTCTCTTGAACCCGGAATGATATGCTTGTCTTCTGTTCTTAGTAACTATTAGCTCGGTGATCCAAATGACTCGAGATCAAGTCCAAAGGATAGCTGACTCAACCAGATCGAACTTTGGTGAAGAACTCAACTCCATCCGAGGTCGGCAAGGCTTTCCGATAAGCCGATCTTTAAGGCGCATTGCACTGGTCCGGATTGGCTTCTAGACATGTTCTTCCTTCGTTTGCGTTATCTCACATATAAAAGTTACAAATCTCCTGAATGTAAGTGTTCTGGAAACTAGACTCAAAGTTCTCAAACTTTCATGACGACACCGGAGACTGGATCAGACGGGACGGGCTTCGTTCTGGGTCATCTCTGAGACGTATCAGATCGGTTTGGAGTGGATGCGAGACAGGTTTGTCTTCTGCACCAAATCTATTGATTTCAACTGTCCTGCAACCGTGACTCAATCCTCTTGATTTTCAGTGAAGACCCCGGAAGCTGAATCGGATGGAAAGATTTTCCAGTAATGCAATCTTTGAGGCGTATCGGCACAAGAGATGATTGGCCGAGAAACATATACCGCGGTACACGTTTTGGCCGAGACTCATGTACCGCGGTACAATTTTTTAGCCGAGAAAACATATGACCTGCGGCATGGAGTTTTAGCCGATAGAGCTCGATCCGGTATGCGACTTTGGCTCAGAAAAGCTTCCCAGGAAGGATTTTTACCCGGTAAAAATCTTCCCGCGGTAAGGAAAAATACCGATAAGCCTCTAAATCTCATTTTCATCATTTTTGCTCCTTCTTTCACCATTTTTTCACCTGGTTTCACCTTTTCCACTCCAAGTGACCTCCAAAGTACCTACTAGACACTCCAAACATGCAAGACTCACTCGGACCTAATGCAAAGTCCTAAAACTCTAAAACAAGGACAAGACATGAAGAATCTATTTAAAATATATGCATGAGACTCTATTCTTGGACTAAAAATGCACTCTAAACATGCAAAAAATATATGAACTTTTTTGTGAAAATTTTTCAGATTTTTCATTTTTTGGTTTTTTATGCACTTAGATCCTAATGCATGATCAATGAGACTCAAGACTCTAAAATAGCAAATAAGATCAAAGACCATGATGGAGATGGCTCCATTGGTGGACTGCTTTCTGGTGACACAGGGACAAAAGGTGTTGCTGGATCAATTCAATCCTCTTTACCCGATGGCATCACTGGTGGACAAGCTGTGGAGCTTTCTCCCATCTCTTCTCTTTGAACCTGTGCTGGAGTTGTGGCCGAGTTTTTCTCTAGTGATGCGGGTGCTGTGAGCTTCTTGACCTTCTTCTTGAGATGCCTCACACGCTTAACAAGCTTGTCGATGGTCTTGTCCTGCCATTTGCACCACTACTGAAGACCATTGACCATACTGTATAACTTGCGAGTGTGGTGGTCTGGTGAACCCCAAACATATGGATCGAAATGGTACTTGTTTGCACCCATTCTCCTTGGAGGACCTTGGTGTTCATCAGCATCAGAAACAGTTGTAGGAGCCTCATCTTGGGTATTACTTGGACCAGCTTTTTCATCCTTCTTTTATTTGCGAAGTGGAGGGTCTCTAGAGGGGTTATAGAGCTGGTCCTTAAGGAGAATGAAAAAGACATTACACCTCTCTTGAAGTGAAGTGATGGATCGATTAGGCAGGAGGACTTGCAAATTTTTTTCCTTAAAGAGTTTGAAGCTATAAGCCCAGCTATTCTCAACCTTCTCTTCAAAGAAACCGCTCTTGCTTATATAACCTTCATCAAGCAGCTCTGGCTTAGCTCTGGCTTAGCTCTTGTCTCAGCAAACTCAAATCCTTTCGCCCTCAAGATCTTGGTCACCAAACATCCATTTTGCTGCCTAAGAAAGCACTGAGAGAAGGAATTTGGTAAGGGCCATCATATACATTGTTGTTCCTGGTGTGACTGATGAATGGCTTCAAACCAAATCCCAGAATCTCGATCTCACGCAAGTGAATCACTCCAAGGTTGTAGGTGGTGAAGAAAATGGAAGCTAAGGCTCTGTTTGCATTTCTGATTACTGGATTTTTGATCCAACTGCTCTTGCTTTTTCCACCTCTATAGACTCCAAACCCAATGGTGTCCCACCTCTATGACATTGCAACACCACATTGAATTGTCTACGGTTTTTCCTGGAAGATGACCATCTTGTCTCTTCACACTTTCTCCAATTTGTCTGATTTGTTTCTCGAGCATCTTGACATGAGTTGAGAGGTTAGTGAACTTATGAAATAACTCTTCATTATTCTTGTTGAGATAATCATACATGATGTCTAACTTGTGCCCAAGATCATTCATGTTGTCTAACTTAAGCTTAAGGTTACGGATGTCTTTGGCGATTTTTTCATGTACATCAGTGATTCGTCTCTCGATAACTTTGGTGCTTTTTGAACTATTTTATGGTTTGTGATAGCTGCACGTCCATGCTATCAACATGAATGGAAAGAGCTTCAAATTTACCATTAAGGTCAGTGTATAAGTTGTCTACTTTCATATCAACATCGTCTACTAATTTTTGCACCTTCATAACAAGTGGTTGCACCATAAGCTCGAGTTTGTAGTCTTGAGAGGTTGGGGATGATTTTGGAGCAGATTGGAGACTCATAAGGGTGTGCTATTGTGCTGCAAGTTGATGATTAATCTCAGCTGCATTAACTGCTTCACACATTAACAGAACGCTGCTGATTTTCGAGAAACAATTTCACCATGGCTTTAAGTTCTTCAATTTCCTTATGATCATGGTAAGTAGAACGTGATGTTCTTCCTTGATCCGGAAAACTGTTTCTGCTGCTTGCAGCAAGTTTAATAATCAAGACGTAAGCTTCTTCCACAGTCCTTGTCATGAAGTTTCCATCACTTGCTATATTTAGAGATGTCTTAGATGTCCATTCAAGACCTTCGTAGAAGGTGTTCAAGATGCATGTCTCTGTAAAACCGTGGTGAAGACATTCTCTAATGTAACCTTTATAACGATCCCAAGCTTCATGAAAAAGTTTGTCTCCTTTTTGTTGAACATATAAATCTTGTCTCTAAAGAACTTTGATCTAGAGGTGGTGTAGAAATGGTTAAGGAAGGCAGCCTTGCATTCGTCCCATGATCCGAGTGAACCAGGAGACAAAGACTTAAACCATACACGTGCCTTATCACAAAGAGAAAATGAAAACAACTTGCACTTTATGTAATCTGTAGGAAGTCCGATGGATTGCTTGGTACTGCAGATTTCTTCAAGATATTTGAGATGGTTCATAGGGTTCTCCGATGCATCGCCATGGAACTGCTTCTTCTTGACCAATTTTATGAGCTTAGGGCAAATCTTATAGTCTACATTGATGAGTTGTAGACTAATGGGAGAACGGTTCTCATAGAAAGCATACATAGTGTTATAATCTTTTAGGGTTAAATGAGGAGCTTCTTGCAATCGATCGTGCTTATCAAAGTTTTGGTGGACGTTGTGGTTGCCTTTAAGCATATCTAAACTTTGCAAATGTCTATTGTTCTCGTCCATCTCAGTGCTATTTATACGTATATAATTTTTTGTTTTTCGTTTTTTTATTTAATTTTTTTATTTTATTTATTTATTTATATATATATATATATTATTTTATTTTTTTCGTTTTTGTTATATATATATATATATATATATATATTATCAAATAATAAAATAAAATTTTTAAAAAAATGAACAAGAGAATGTACTTTATACTCGATTCTGACCTGAGAATCGTAGGCAACGTTAAAGGTATCCGGCGGCGCCAAAAACTTGATGTGCTCAGGTTTTAACCCTAGTTTTCTGCAAGCACACAGATGTGCATTGTAGTATTTAGGGATCGATCCACTGAAGACCAAGAAACTGCAATACGAGTTTATTTGAGATGAGAACTGAGGTAAGATGAAAATATGGGTGTTTGTTTGGGGGTTGTGAATAGTATCGAAAATGGCAAATAATAAACTTAAAAACAAGTAAACAATAAGATCAAATCAATACGAGAATGTGTTGGGCGTTAGGGAATTTGCCAGGAATCATAGACTAGCTAAGAGAATTAAAAATAGAGTTTTCTATAGATATGTTCCTGAAATCAAACCAAGACTAACCTACTCACATAATATTAATCACAAATCCATTCATTCAGATTTACTAAACTCCCATTCAGTTCTCTAAGTGGCTAGACAAATTAGTTTGATAATTTTACAAAACACTTTAGATCGACTCACGTCGTCTAAAAGAATTTGTTCATCTAAATATGGTTAATTGATTCGACAACACTTTCGGTGAGTAAACCAACCTAATCGCAGTAGCTAGATAATTGATCCAAGCCAAATACACGAAACATGCATTCGTACGAAGAACTTTAAAGATAAACCCTAATTTAACAAACCAATATCAATCCATGAATCTCTTTGAAAAATCCCTTTCAACCCAACAAGGGAATTACTCAATCATAGTGTATAAGAACATCACAGAAGTATTGTAGTTTGATGGAAATTAAATAAGAGAAAGGTAAAGAACGAAAAACGAGGATGAAGATGGAGATCGATGATGGCTCCTTTGGCTACTCCTTTTTCTCCCGAAGACGGCTCTTCTCTGCTCTCTCTCCACGACTTGGTCATTAAAATGACCTAAAACGAGTATATATAGCCTTCTAATTCGTTGGAAACGTCTAGGGTTGAAGAATAAGCAGTGGCTGAACTTGGACTTGAATTAGGTCATCTTCAGACGTCAATGATGTCTGGCCGTGGTCGCGGTGGTCCTGACCATGGGGAAACCTTGTCTGGCTCCGGTTGTGGCTTATGCCCTCCTTTGAGACTACATTTTCTGTCATTAGTGCATCGGGAATATCTGAAGATCTAACCATTGGATTGTCTCCAAAAGAATTGCATTAGAAAGTTGGTTCTCTCCTCTATGTTGTCACACTTTTTAGGGATGATCAGACGGCGAGAAGGTCTTCACCGAGTGCCACAATATCTGATGGTCTGCATTTATCCAAAATTGGTCATTTGTTCCAAATTGTACATCTTTAGTACAAGTTTCCTGAAGAGTCTTTTAAAACTCTAAAACATAGAAATCACTTAAAAACATTGAAAACACAGTTAAAACACCTGCATAAGATATTGAAACGATCCATAAAAGTTGTCAAAATCCGGTGTTATCAGCAATACTTGTACCAACATCCCGTGATGGTGATTACCGAAGAGCCAATAAAGGATGCAGAAACTCCACTGTCGGGAATGAGCGAACTGGCGGACCTAGCGGAGGAGTTCAAAGAGTTGGGGATTAGTTACGCGGTATGCAGAAGTAAGAATCTGATGCCACCAGATTAGTTCGCGGAACCTACAGCTCGTGGCCCAAATTTGGAACTGCCAAACCCCGACGACGGATCAAACACCAAAGACGCTCTCGGCTAAGCCACTTGAAGCCTACTTCCTTATTCAGTCTTTATCGTTATTTACATTACCGTTGTTTTTCAGTTGAAATTGAAAAATGTGTTCTGTATCCCTGAGGTCCATAATTACCCAAGGAAGCTAGAATCAGGAACCTAATGAATACTCGTTGTACCTGTTTTGGATGGCAAAAGGAACACGGAAGAGAAAAAAGACACGGCGGGTTTGATTGACAAAGACGACTATTGGGGCAATGGGTGAAAACGGGTGAAAACGGGGAAATTCGTAGCAGTAAGCGGGAACGTGCACGAAGCAGCTTAGGACTGTAGCCCTTTTGCGGACTGTGACTCACCTGCCTTTATTGAGTCTTATGGTGGATGCCTCTCCCTTATAGAACCGTAAATCTCTAAGGGATCAGCCATAAGGTCTCACTAGTCAAGTGGAACGTCATCATTAGTGGGAACAGTTTACTGGGCCAGGCCCGGTGTCCTTCATGTTACGAGCCCACGGCTCTAGGTCACTTCGCCTATGGCAGGTGACTCAGGCATCGCGTCCTTTGTTGTCCATGGCCCCAAGTCATTTCACCTACGGTGTTTGACTCAGGAACGCGTCCTTCATCTGAGCTCCTGGTCCTAGGTCATGCTGCCACGGCGGATGACTCAGGCATTGTGTCCTTCATCGAAAAGGCACCACTCGCCTCAGGTCACAGGGTGACTTAGGCAACGCGTCCTTCATCGAAAAAGGTTTACACGCTTCAGGTAGGATGCCCAGTCAGGTACCACCAATCAGGGGAGGGGGGGAACGTTTGTTACCATCAAGGATAACTTCCATCAAGCTACCCCGTGAAGTGGGGGGGGGAATTTGTTGGAGATAAATTTGATCCTTCCTATGTGGACGAGTCACGTGCTTGCACGTGGCGTCCATAGCTTTTTTATAAGTATGACCCCCTGGGCCAAATTTAGATTTGTATTGGACTTACAGCCCAATACGATCTAAAGCATATATCACCGGGCCTCGAATCCATTCGGATTCAGGAGATCCAGATTGATAGGCAACTTGTTCTCAGGTTCTCCATATCTGACAGCATAGGGCACAATGTCAGGCACAAGGTGGTCGGAAACTGAGTGGTCAGTAAGAGGAGAAGTCACTGTCTCTATGTCTTAGACCAAAGCTTGGTGATCTGGAAGGGTCGAGATATAAGGAAGAGTTGCTCACACAGATACTCGGAGAGCGGAGTCATTCATTTAAGCAATCCCGGCAGCCCGGTCCCAGTATCAAGAGATCCGGGCCAGGTGTTAGTGAATCCATAAGCAAAAACACAATTCAAAATTTCCTCCATTCAACAATACGAATATGCCTTAGTCTGGTTTGATTACCCATACCCATACAAACCCACGAGATTGCATTTAATGCTTCTTTCTTACATGTGTCAGGCAATAGTGACCTTTCATATGAATCAGAGGGAAAAGTAGCGGTTCAGCGAGAGCCGTACTGCACCTGAACCGCCGACCCAACCAGTACACTGAGGGCGAAAGGAACGCGCCAAGGAACGGTAAAATTGGTGAGACCGTTAGAAGTGTGATGCAAGCACAAGATTCAGATCCAGCCAAGTCGGGTCATGGACCGACTCACCCGATTTACTATCTGCCCACCGAATGATATAAGATCGGAGTGTGGTGTGAGGTGGATTGTTGTAGCTGGCCTCAAGGCTCTCTCTCTACTTGGACAAGAGATGGTCGATGGTGATAGAGGTGTGGCAATTAAATAACTGGCCAAAAAGGCTCTCTTTGTTCAATCGAGTGGATGAGATGGAGTGCACAAGTAACCGGTGGATTGAGTGACGCCACAAAGCTTATGGTCTAACTTTGATAAGTCCAAAAACACAAGAGATAAGGGGCAGCCGCACAAGTCTTTGTAGCTCTAGGGTTTTGCTAAAGAAGAAAGTTTTCTCTTTATTGATAATAAGCAAAAACGTGAGTCTACAAAGCTGTATATGGGACTTTATAAATAATCTGTCAGCTGTGACCTTCTAGGGTCGACAAAACAAAAAAGGAAAGCATAAAACGCAACAGACTCTGTTAAAAGTAAAAGAACAAATCGAAAACCTTAGGAACAATCTAAAAAGGAAAATTAACAAAAGGACCTAAAGACAAAACATGCAAAACAAGAAAAGGAAACTCTTTAATGAATTCAAATTTAAATCCTTACCTCGCATTAGAGGTGGCTCGAGGTGGGGTTGTCCTTGTCTTGGACTTGAGAAATCACTAACAATGTTGGGCCTAGATGAGTCTTTAGCTGCGGCAACATTTCTACACTCGAGTATGGGCTAGGTGCCTTCATCTCCACAGAATCATCTTCATGGCTTGCTATATTGAGTTGTTCCATTGTATTAATGAGATCTTCATGCTCCTCTTGCATCATTAAAGTCTCCATAGCTTCATTGAATCCATCCCTCATGTTTCTTGTGCCTGATCTAGTCCTTGGTGGCTCGTACATGATAGAAATCTTCAAGTCTTGGAGTTGTTCCGAGCTGGTGTCCTCATCATCGACCCAGCATACTAACCGGGGTTATGTAAAATCCTATAAATACGTTATCACTTCCAACAAGGAAGGGGGCACACATTTTTAGCTATCCTAAGGTTCATAATATCTCGTTAGATACTTGTGAGTCTTAGACGCTAGCACTTTATACTTTCCGTACACTATTCTGACTATCTCTTCACTTCCTGTCCACGGTGATCCCTAAGCCGTGGAGCTTTCCTACCAACAAACTCTTCTCTTCTTATCTTTTTCACTACAAAAAAATCCATCACCACTAAAGGCCCGAGATTATATTACGTATTTGTATAATGGGCAACTATAGAATTTTTTTAAAAAAAAAATTAATTGTTAATAAATTATTATTAGTTTATTACATGAATTAGATTTTTATAAACTAAAAGTTGTTAAAGTGAAATAGTGTTAAAATATTTCTATATTATTCTTTATCAATTTTTGTATATTTGTTTTGTCAACAATCTAAATACCTAGAACGGTTGGAGAGTCCAAACAAGTGGTATTGAATTTACATACATTACATCAAAAGGAGTATCTGCGCACTCCGTGCTAGGTTGTCTGTCCTCGTATTTTTTTGCTCGTGGGATGTGTGATATAGAGAAGAAAATGAATATCTCCTTTCATCACCCAAGTTCCTTCAAGTGTAGAGAGAAAGCTGGTCATTCTTCAGGTGTAGACTACATCTTCAACAACTCAGAACAGTCTGTTGCAAATGGTATTTCAGTCTTCTGATTGTCCATCATGCAGTGCATCACCCAAATAAGAGCTTCTAACTCCATGTGTAAAGAGGACAAACTACGTCGTATATTTCTTGCACCCAAGATAACATCAGTATTTCCTTCCTGAGAATAATACCATCCTAATCCAGAAGATCTATCTGATTCTTTCCATGAGACGTCAATATAACACTACCATCCTGAATAATTTTGCGTTGTGGGAATGTGAATATAGGTGTAGGGATTTAGCTCTTATTCAGTCTGTTGGGTGTAAGGATTTAGCTCTTGTATATATATATAAAAGAAGAAGCTGTGTTAATAAATATTGGTTTGATTTTGTTAACATCTTATAAATGGTGGTAAGATTTTAAAAATTATATCTATAAAAAAAATAAAAATTATATTATTAAATTTGATAAAATTCGGTGCAGATGCACAGAATAAAATCTAGTAAATCCTTAAAAGTGAAACCTTCTTTTATACATTATATCAGTGGTGCATATCAATATTGGGTTCTAACTAGTATGTATCTAGTTTTTGATTGTCCATTGACTCTTCGTAGACCAGTAAATCTGTTTGATACAGAACACTGAACAAAATTCCTTTGACTAACTCAGATGTACACTTATCATTGAACTTACCACCCAAAGCCTATTTGAACCATAAATGACACAATAGTTGATGAGGACACTAGCTCGGAGCAACCCCAAGACTTGAAGATTCCTACCATGTATGAGCCACCAAGGACTAGATCAGGCACGAGAAACATGAGGGAAGGGTTCAATGTAGCTGTGGAGGCTCTAATGATGCAAGAAGGACATAAAGAACTCACCAAGACGATGGAGCAACTCAAGATTACAAGCCAAGAAGAATATGCCGTGGACGTGAAGGCACCAAGCCCAAGTCTAGACGAGGAAACGTGGCCGCTGATAAAGACCCACCTTGGCCCAACATTGCTCGTCATTTCTCAAGATCAAGACAAAGACAACCCGTCTTCGAACCACCTCTAAAGCAATGTGAGTCTTTAAATTTGAATTCATTAACAAAGTTTCCTTTTCTTGTTTTGCAGGTTTTATCGTTAGGTCCTTTTAGTTATTTTTCCTTTTTAGATTGTTCTTAGGGTTATCGAATTGTTCTCTTTACTTTTCACAGAGTCTGTTGCGTTTTGAGCTTTCCTTTTTTTGATTTGTCGACCCTAGAAGGTCACAGCTGATGGACTATTTATAAAGTCCCATATGCAGCTTTGTAGTCTCACGTTTTTACCTATTATCAATAAAAAGAGTATTTTCTTCTATAGCAAAACCCTAGAGCTACAAAGACTCGTGCGGCTGCCCCTTGTCCTTTGTGTTCTTCCGACTTATCAAAGCTAGATCATAAGCTTTGTGGCGTCCTTCGATCCAGCGGTTACTATTGTCCCGAGTTCGTTCATCGGATTTAAACAAAGAGAGCCTTGAGGCCAATTGTTTAAGTCGCCATCTTTCCCTCACTTCATTCATCTCTTGTCCGAGTAGAAAGAGCCTTGAGGCCAGCTACAAGGATCCAACTCACACTACACCCGATCTTATATCATTTTGGTATCAGAGCCGAAAGGTTCTGCGTCAGGTGATATTTATCTGATCTATTCCCTTCTTTTCATTTTGTGTTTAAGTCTCTTTGATTTGTTTTAAGTTGAGCAGTTACCGTGTTAAAAAAAAAAAGATTAGAATACACTCGCATCTAGTTTTCTTAGCTTACCTTTTGCATTTAAGACCAAATAAAAGTCATAAAAACATATTGTGCAACTAGCTATTTAGTCAAACTCATTTGTTATTGCATCTAAATTAAAAAAAAAAACATATCTATATACCACGTCTTCTATAATTTTGAGCATTGCATTAAGGTTCGCCAAGTTAGATAGTTTAAACACCCACAGTTGCGTGTGATCTAGTGTTGTTTCTGTTGAGTTATAGCCTCATGGAAGAGCAAGCTGTACCGGCCCAAGACACTATCTTGCAAGCCATTGCGGCAATGCGACAAGACATGGCCACTCAACTAGGCCGTATGGAGGAGAGGGTTGGACGGTTGGAGGTACCAAGGCGAGAGGCCGCAAGGCCAATTCAAGTGCCACCACCACAACCACAACAAGGCCAAGGAGATGAGAACATGGCCGAAGAGGAAGGAGATGCGAACAACAATCAAAGGAGACAAGACCCTCCTGACTTAAGAGCACACCAACGGCTACGAGACCCTGTCAACCGCAACCGAATCAGAGACGACGAAGGTAATAGACAGGGAAACAAGGATATCAAGCTAACGGCTCCTACTTTTGCAGGCAAGGTGGATCCCGATGCTTATCTAGAATGGGAAAGACGCATGGAATACATCTTTGAGTACTACGGCTACAACGATCAGAGGAGAGTGGCCTTAGCAGCGGCTCAACTCACCAACCATGCCTTGTCTTGGTGGGACCGAGATGTGGCTGAGAGGAGGAGGCATCGCTATGAACAAATCAGTACATGGGCCGCGATGAGATACAATCTCCGAAGAAGGTATGTACCACCTTATTTCCATAGAGACTTACAAAAGCGATTTAGAAAGTTGGTGCAGGGTAACAAGTCAGTTGAAGAATATTTTGAAGAGTTTGGGACCCTCCGGAACAAGCTAGAACAAGAAGATACCGAGGAGAACCTCATGGCTCAATTCCTTGATGGCCTTCATGACCGTATTGCGAGAAAGGTGGAGAGGCAACCTTACCATGACATTTCTGAGCTTCTACACTTAGCTATTCAGGCTGAGCAGCACATTAAGCGCAAAACAACGGCCACCAACCGCACCAAGCACAGCCAAGCTTGGAGCCCGCCACCGACTAAAACGTTAGACAAGGGTAAAGCGGTGGAGACCAACTCCAAATATCAGAAACCGCCAGCTGAAACGTTCAAAAGCAATCGGCCAGATGCGGGTAAGGCTACAAGCAACTCTAGATTGAGAGATATTGTTTGTTTTAAGTGTCAGGGCGAGGGCATAGGGCAAAGAACCATGATCATGACCTCAAACGGCGAGTACGAGTCTCAAGATGAACAGGACGAGGAGGACGATGTCGAGCTTGACACTGACATCGAATACCCTGATTCTGGTGAGATGCTAGTGATCAGAAGAGCCCTCAGTGCCATGGTTGAACCAGAAACCGTACAGAGAGAAAACATATTTCACACCAGGTGCACCGTGCACAACAAGGTATGTAGTTTAATCATCGATGGGGGTTCTTGTACTAACGTAGCCAGCAAGACTATGGTTGTTAAACTAGGTTTAAAGACAAGTAAGCACCCTAGGCCCTATAGACTCAGATGGCTTAACGATGAGACCGAACTAAAGATCACCGAGAAGGTTACCATTCCTTTTAGCATCGGTAAGTATAGCGATCAAGTGGAGTGTGATGTGGTGCCTATGCAAGCCGGCCATCTTCTGTTAAGAAGACCTTGGCAATTTGACAAGGAGACTCTCCACAATGGCCGAACCAACCATTACGTCTTCACTCACGATAAACGTAAGTTCACACTTGCCCCACTCACACCGGCTCAAGTCCATGAGATGCAACTTAAGTTTGCAAAGGACTCCCAGGTAAGTAAGACTAACTTATTTCTCACCTCAACTGATGTTTCTAAAGCTATAGATCACCATACACCTGTGCTACTAATGGTCTTCCGAGAGGCCCTTCTTGCAGGAACTGGTGAGTCTGAGCTACCACCTGAGGTCAGATCCTTGTTAGACAGGTTCAGCGACTTGTTCCCGGAGGAGATTCCTGCTGGGTTACCACCTCTCAGGGGAATAGAACACCAGATTGATCTAGTGCCAGGAGCTGCTCTTCCCAATAGGCCAGCATATCGCATGAACCCCACCGAGGCCAAAGAAATTGAGAAGCAGGTTCAGGACTTAATGTCTAAGGAGTATATACACGAGAGCCTCAGTCCCTGTGCTGTTCTGGTTCTTCTAGTGCCCAAGAAGGATGGGACTTGGAGAATGTGTGTGGATTGTAGGGCTATAAACAATATAACCATCAAATACCGCCACCCTATACCTCGGCTTGATGATATGTTGGACGAATTACACGGGGCCACGGTCTTCTAAAAGGTGGACCTTCGCAGTGGTTATCACCAAGTGAGGATGAAGCAGGGAGACGAGTGGAAAACCGCTTTCAAGACTAAGCATGGTCTATATGAGTGGCTCGTCATGCCCTTTGGCCTCACTAACGCGCCAAGCACTTTTATGAGGTTAATGAATCACATCTTAAGGGCCTACATTAGTAAGTTTGTAGTTGTGTATTTTGATGATATATTAATCTACAGTAAGTGTTTTGCGGACCATATTCGGCACCTTGAGCAAGTATTAGAGACTCTTCGTCAAGAAGGTCTTTATGCGAACCTCAAGAAGTGCACCTTTTGCACTGATGAGCTTGTGTTTTTAGGCTTTGTGGTAAGCTCTCAGGGATTACGAGTTGATCAAGAGAAGATAAAGGCGATTCAAGAATGGCCCACACCCACCACCATAGGACATGTTCGAAGCTTCCATGGGCTAGCAAGCTTCTATAGGCGGTTTGTTAAAGAATTTAGCACCATAGCCGCCCCTCTCACTGCTGTGATCAAGAAAGATGTGGCCTTTTCTTGGGGGCCAGCACAGGATAAAGCTTTCCAAACTCTTAAAGTTCATTTAACTAATGCACTTGTTCTAGTTTTGCCTGATTTTAACAAGACTTTTGAAATCGAATGTGATGCTTCAGGATTAGGTATTGGTGCGGTGCTGACTCAAGGTGGGCGACCCGTGGCTTATTTAAGTGAGATGCTACACGGAGCTACACTAAACTACCCTACCTATGACAAAGAATTGTATGCCCTTGTGAGATCCATGGAAACTTGGCAACACTACTTGTTAGCCAAGGAATTTGTCATTCACACCGATCATGAGACACTTAAGCATCTAAGGGGGCAAACATCACTCAAGAGGAGGCACGCGAGGTGGCTAGAGTACATTGAGACTTTTCCCTACATAATCAAGTACAAAAAGGGGAAAGAGAATATAGTAGCCGATGCACTCTCAAGGCGATATGCGCTTATCACCACAATGGAGGCCAAGGTGATGGGGTTTGAGCATATCAAGGAACAATACGAAGGAGATCCCAACTTTGGAGAGGTTTACCAAGCCAGTGCCGAAGCCGTAGTGGGATCTTTTCATCAGCACGAAGGATTCTTGTTCAGAGATAAGCGCTTGTGCATACCCCAAGGATCAATGAGGGAGCTGCTGATCCGAGAATCACATGGAGGGGGTCTCATGGGCCACTTTGGGGTAGACAAGACACTGAGCATACTTGTGGAGCATTTCTTTTGGCCCCACCTCAAGAGGGACGTCGAGAGATTCTGCTCCAAATGCGTCACTTGCATCCAAATCCAGGTCACATCCTTACGGTCTTTACACACCCTTACCTATTCCTAACCTACCTTGGGTAGATCTTTCTATGGATTTTGTTTTAGGTCTTCCGAAGATCCGAAACAAGGACTCCATATTTGTAGTGGTGGACCGGTTCTCAAAAATGGCGCATTTCATTCCATGTTCAAAGACAAATGATGCTTCCCAAACCGCTGACTTGTTCTTCAAGGAGGTGGTACGCTTACATGGGTTACCAAGGTCTATAGTATTTGATCGTGATACCAAGTTTTTAAGCCACTTTTGGAGGACATTGTGGAGAAAGCTCGGGACCAAGCTACTCTTCTCAACGACTTGCCACCCTCAGACGGATGGGCAAACTGAGGTCGTCAATCGAACTCTCTCCACCCTCTTAAGGGCCACGGTTGGTAAAAACTTAAAGAACTGGTTAGAGTGTCTTCCCTTTATTGAGTTCTCTTATAACCGTGCTACTCACTCTGCTACCAAGTTTTGTCCATTTGAAGTTGCATATGGCTTTAAGCCACTCACTCCCCTAGATCTTTCACCACTACCACCACTAGAGTATGCTAATCAAGATGGAGAAAGCAAAGCCGAGACAGTTCGGAAGCTGCATCAAAAGGTCAAAGAAAACATTGAGAAGAAGACTGAACAATACAAGAAACAAGCAGATAAGGGACGCAAAGAACTCACCTTCAAGCCGAGAGATTGGGTTTGGCTTCACATGCGTCCGGAGAGGTTCCCTAACCAACGCAAATCCAAGCTTTCACCGCGAGGAGATGGACCATTCAAAGTCCTCGAGCGTATCAACAACAATGCTTACCGACTAGAGTTACCAGGTGAGTTTAATATCTCTTCTAGTTTCAACATATCTAACTTAGCTCCTTTCCACGCAGATGAACAAGTTCTGAGGTCAGAACCTTCTCAAGCGGGAGGGAATGATGAGGACACTAGTTCGGAGCAACCCCAAGACTTGAAGATTCCTACCATGTATGAGCCACCAAGGACTAGATCAGGCACGAGAAACATGAGGGAAGGGTTCAATGTAGCTGTGGAGGCTCTAATGATGCAAGAAGGACATAAAGAACTCACTAAGACGATGGAGCAACTCAAGATTACAAGCCAAGAAGAATATGCCGTGGACGTGAAGGCACCAAGCCCAAGTCTAGACGAGGAAACGTGGCCGCTGATAAAGACCCACCTTGGCCCAACATTGCTCGTCATTTCTCAAGTTCAAGACAAAGACAACCCGTCTTCGAACCACCTCTAAAGCAATGTGAGTCTTTAAATTTGAATTCATTAACAAAGTTTCCTTTTCTTGTTTTGCAGGTTTTATCGTTAGGTCCTTTTAGTTATTTTTCCTTTTTAGATTGTTCTTAGGGTTATCGAATTGTTCTCTTTACTTTTCACAGAGTCTGTTGCGTTTTGAGCTTTCCTTTTTTTGATTTGCTGACCCTAGAAGGTCATAGCTGACGGACTATTTATAAAGTCCCATATGCAGCTTTGTAGTCTCACGTTTTTACCTATTATCAATAAAAAGAGTATTTTCTTCTTTAGCAAAACCCTAGAGCGACAAAGACTCGTGCGGCTGCCCCTTGTCCTTTGTGTTCTTCCGACTTATCAAAGCTAAATCATAAGCTTTGTGGCGTCCTTCGATCCACCGGTTACTATTGTCCCGAGTTCGTTCATCGGATTTAAACAAAGAGAGCCGGCCAATTGTTTAAGTCGCCATCTTTCTCTCACTTCATTCATCTCTTGTCCGAGTAGAGAGAGCCTTGAGGCCAGCTACAAGGATCCAACTCACACTACACCCGATCTTATATCAATAGTTGTTAACTTTTAACGTAAAACGTTGTAATAGCTTTGAAGCAAAGAAGAATTTAATACAAGCAGAAGAGAATCAGTATGTAACAGGAATATAAACTTGAGCAGGTTTTTAGTTGCTACAAGCCGTACTGAGAGATCTAGAGAGACTGTGAATCACATCAGGACAATATGAGACGAAGTATCTCACCAGAATACTTGAACGATTTCTCGGTCTCTTCCAAACAATGATTCTTTTCTTCTCTTGTCCATTCCTCGGCAACTTTGTTCAGTTTTTCCCTCACGTTCTGCAACAATTGGGAAAGTTCTCCGTCCCATTTGTAGAACTCAAGTTCTTTATTGTCAAGTATTCTCTCTGCTACCTGCAAATTTTTTCAAGCTTCAGAAGAAGTCTCAGCTTACTTCACAAACGAGTTTAGTGCAGAATGATTTTACCTTTCTTCCAATCATTCGGCCACCGGCGCTGTGGGCAAAGTAGATGTTGTAGAAGTGACAAATGAATGCTTGAGGATCCTTCTCTGCTAAATCCTTTAAATACTGAGAATATGTTTTACCAGGAGCAGTTGGTTCTGGAATCTCGTAACCTTGTTCCTTGAACCACTCCAAATCAATGGCCAATTTCTCCGCCCTTTCCAATCCCGTGTTCTTGAATTCGGCATCTACAGAAAACACAGTAAGCAGAAGGTTACATATGAAAAAAGACCTAATTTTTTGCAGAAACCATTCTGTTTCTATTACAGAAGCAACAATCGTCTCCAATTCATAAACCATCACTATAACCAATCGATGTATATATAACCAATCCCTGAAGAGATCTCAAAGCATTCATACAAAAACATCAATATAACCAAATCGATCCACGAGTAAAAGAAAACTAAGATGCCAAAAAAGCGTGAACGAATCAAATACAAAACAAGATAAGAAATAGGGAAATGGGAATCATCTTATCATTGGGTAGATACTAAGATCCAAAGCATTTCGAAAGTAAAGAAGTATTCTCCAAATCACTTCCACAATCAACACAAATCATTAAACTAACTTTAGAATATTTCAATTCAAAGAAAAAAGGAAAGATGAAGAAAAAAAAACTCACAACTTGGGAGAGTGGCTTCGTTAAGTATCCCTTCAAGCGTGTCATAAACCAATTTGCTATCAACTAAAAACCTCAAGTAACCTTCAACAGTCGGTTCCCATTTCGCCACAGGGCGTTCTTCAGGAGATTTGGTCTCTTTCTCTCCTTCTTTGGCCTGCTCTTTCGTGTGAAGTCTCATCGCCACGAACCTCATCTCCTCCACAAACCCTTTTGATTCTCCTGGATACCTCTTTTTCTGCTTTTCTGCCGCCGTCGTGGCCGCAACCACCACCGAAGATGACGACCGCTTGTTCATGGGCATCCTTAGATTCTGAATCCTAGGGCGAGAGAAAAGTGGGTTCGGTGGGGAAAAAGCGAATTGGATTCTGGTGAGTAGGGGGTTTTTGAAGATTGATAAGGATGGGGAAATCGGAGCTAAATAAGCCATAGTTGATCGGAGAAAGTCAGAACTATGGTTTTTAGAAGGAGGCACGCAATGTAATTGTAGTTGCCTTGAAGGAATAGAGAAGAGAGAGGGACACACAATTCTAATTGAATTTTAAAATAAGGAATAATATTTCAGTAGCAAGCACAATAAAAACAGTACAAAAAGAAATTAGCATGGTTTCACCCGCCGCACAGATTTCTAAACGAAGAGGATAACCATGAAAAGTAAATAAACTTTGTGACGTTTAAAATTAGAGAAAACAACGTATGTATTTCCTCTGACCTTTCAAATTATAGATTCACACGAAATTTTGATTTGGCCATATATTTCCTTTTTATGAAGGTTGTAAATTTTTTTTTTTCAAATTCAAAAATTCGGTATATATATATGTAGTCATAATTGTTGATTTGATTGGTTTGTAAGTTTAACCATTTATACAACCGCATTTACCGATTTCAGACCATATTTTAAAATCCAACTAAACAAAAAACCAATTTATAACCCGACTGTATTTTACCGATTCTTTTTTCAACTTTAAAATTAAAATCAACCATTAATATATATAAGAGAAAGATTTTACTCTCTTCCTATTTGATTATTTGGCGATTCTATTTTTTAATAAAATTGTACCTTTTTATTATTGTAAATTTTATTGTATTGTTTGAATGGTGTTTTTATTTTCATCAAAACTACAAATTAAGCACAAATTACTATGAATTCATATAATAATAATAATAATTAAATCTCATTATGTGAAGAATTAACAAGTAACATATGTCTTCAGAATTTGATTGACCTACCTTTCAGTCAAATGTTATAATGCCGAGAAATTACTATTATAAATATAAATATGAAATAAATAAATAAAAATGCTCATTCTCCAAATGAGCCATATTTACTATAAATATAATTATAGTTTTCTGTAATGTCACACTCAAATCTATGCTATATATATATATATATATATATTTATATATTTTTTTTTTTAAAACAGTCAAACAACTAGCTATTTTACCATGTTTTAGCATGCATTTCATATAGATTCTAAGTTTGTTTCATAAGTATTTCATGGTTTTCTCATTGTTTTGTTCATTTTGAGTCTAGATAGGATTTTCCATTAGGTCCAAGTGAGTCTTGCATGTTTGGAGTGTTATTTAGATACCTTGGAGATGTTTGAGAGTGGAGAAAATAGTGAAAAGATAGAGGTTGGAGCAACATGAGTATCGGCCATTTCTATGTATCGCGTGGCGGTTTTCTCGGCCAAACTCATGTACAGCAGGCAAGAAACCTCGGCCAAAACGACAAAATGTTTGGAGTGCTGATATGCCTTTAAATTGCCCAGGATGAAAGACTTCCACTCCGACTTAGCCTCCTGTGTCTTCATCAAGAATGTTGAGGAGCCAGTCATATTTCCATAACACTTGGGATCAACCTATTTGGAGATGTGAGCTAAAAGATATAACCGTTGTATCGGACTAATCCGATGCGCCTCAAAAAGCTACTGTACCGGAAGTCTTGCTCTCTCTGGATGTATTTGGACTCTTTTTAAAAGTTGTAGCTTATTGAGTCATCTGTCTCTTGGAGCTGGAAAATCGAGTACCGGATCACTGGCTTGGAAGTTATGCAAGCTCAAGTGCACACATGTCTTTTCAGGTTCAGCTTGTTCTTTGGAGTAGATATTTGCTAAGTGTTGAGGACTGCCACGACTTGTTGGCACGACCTAATCTTCTCGTGGCACCAGAGGCCCTGCACATACGGTGGAAGCCACAACTTGTCGCCATGGCTTGATCATGTCGTTGCCAGCACTTTCAAAAATCATTAAAACATTCGGTGAAGGCCACGACAAGATGCCTCGGCTGAAGAAAGCTTAAGAACAACCTGTGGCAATGCATGTTCTTCATTGAAAAAACACAGATTTTTCTGCCATGGGTTGAGGCCAAGACTTGGAGAGAGTGAAGACAACTCGTGGCTAGGCATCAAGACCCAAAAGGCCGGGTCAGGACCCAGTTTGTTCCGGACTGACCCGGTTCAAGAGGCTCCACTATATATATGTTTTTGGCTAAAAACCCTATACATCATTAATTTCATTTTAAGTCTTTGCCTCTTTTGTTAAAAACATCATACTTTCTAAGAGATATCTTGAGTTTGATCAGATTTGACAGTATTTCTTATCATCTTATCATCTTTTCTTCTCATCTAAACTTCTAATCATGCTTAACTACTCATCTTGCAAAGGATTAAGTGAGTTAAGTATGATTAGTGAGTAGTCTTTTTATTAGGGTTCTAGATATGTAGACTAGGATGCTTAGGTGTTAGATTAAGGTGTTTAGGGACTAGATTTATGCTTTCATTTCTCTGAATAGCTATGCTTAAAGCTAGATTTTTGATAATCACTCTGGTCTAGAACTTAGGCATTTCTCCACCCACAAGGTGTTTGATGAAATGATTGAACAAGCTATTACAGAGGTCTATTGCTTTGATCAAATGAGAATACTTGTTTGAACAATATATGACATTTTAAGGCTGTTTCGTAATGCTTTATTATCATTATGTCACTAATGAGAATTGGGTTTGAGTAATGATTTGAAATGTGATCTTTGTCTTGAGAAAGAGCTGATCTTGTTTAAGAGTCTTAAGTTAATTGGAATCATTCATTGTTTGTCATTAGCACCTTAGTTTAGCATCAAAGGCACCCTGATCTACTATCATGTCTAGAGCCCTAAGATTTTATCATCTTTGAATCATTATCATCATTTGTCTTTGTCTTGTTTAGCTGTTTTACTTTAGTTAATCATCACTTGTTTGGTTGTTTATTTTGCATTAATAACTTGTTACCAAACTCATCATTTTAAACTTGGATTAAGCTGGTATTCATATAGATTAGTGTCTAGATCATGCACATATGGATTGGACCTCAAGTACGGAACTACTAGGGGCATTGAACCTGACAAAGAAAAAGAAATCTCTTGTTTCAACTCACTTAATGAGAGGTAAAATGTTACTGTTGTTCCTCTTCTTTTTATTTATTTATTATTATCTGCAATTTCAGATGCACATAAGTGCAAATAAACATTCAAATCTCATGAAACAAAAAAAAGTCCCCAACATAAACTACTTGATGTGATTGAGAAGCTAAAGAGTCTTTACCCAAATTACAAATACCCAAAGAGGTAAGCAAGCAACAACACACCTCTCTCTCTCTCTCTCTCTCTGCTCACAGTTTGAAGGACAGCCCTGAAATCCGATCGAAGTTCTACTTATGCAATGTCACACTTGTGGATTCGGTTGAAAGCTACTGAAAAGATTGGGAAGAAGAGGAAAAGAGACTTCTGGTCATGTTCCTGGCTCCATGTGTTAAGTGTTTTAATCTGCATACACGTTTTATCCTCTTTAGTCAATAATAAGAGTTGTGAACATGATTTCTAAAATTATAAACTGTTTGAATTATGAATGTTTATCTACTGATAATATAATCTTCATGTGATTAACTGTTTATTTCAGATATACAAAAGTCCAAGGAGAACCAAAATCACTCCATCCAAACTATTATCTTTTGTTTTTTTATTTGCTACTCTTGATGTGATCTGCGAAAAATTTCGAGATTCTACTCTCGAATATCACTGAAAAAAATAACTATTTGGTTATCATTGGGACTAATCCAAAAATCAGATGGTTATCAAATATGTTATCAAGAAGTTCATCACCACTATGAATGAAGTCACCACTGACTATGACTTTTAGTTATTTAGTTAAGGTCATAACTTAAAACCAAACAAAAACACAAAAAACTTCCTTTTTTTTTTTGTTAACTAATGTTATATTACATTTTCGTAATGAAAAACACATTACAAAGACCAAGCCTCCACAAACCAAAAAATTATCGAGGACTTCGGAAGTATCGACTAACTATCTGTGTCAAAACATAGCCATACACGATTATGACTATCAACACACAACCAAAAACAGAGAATGTGAAGCATTAGATGGAGGTTACTATTGGCTGGTATCAAATTTGAGAAGCATTAAATAGCCAAAACATTAGTTCTTTAAACCCAAAAATTAGATGGTATCAAATATGTTATCAAAAAGTTCATCACCACCACTATGAATAAAGTCACCAGACTATGACTTTTATTTATTTAGCTATATAAGGTCATAATTTAAAAATAAAACAAAAACATTTTTTTTTTTGTTAACTGATGTTATATTACATATTCGTACTAAAAACACATTACAAAGACCAAGCTTCTACAAAACAAAAAATTATCGACGACTTTTGAACTATCCACTAACCATCTGTGTCAAAACATATCCAAACACAATTATGACTATCAACACATAGCCAAAAAAAAGAGAATGTGAAGCACTAGATGGAGTTACTTATTGGCTGGTATCAAAATGGAGAAGTATTAAATAGCCAAAAGAATAGTTCCTTATTGGCTGGTATCAAAATGGAGAAGTATTAAATAGCCAAAAGAATAGTTCCTTATTGGCTGGTAAAAGGAGCAACATAATAAGAACAAAATAAAATGAATTTGTGCTGTGAATAATGTAACTACTTTGAGAGATTATAGGAGATTTAAAATGTGATTGGTAGAAATCTTGGTTTGAATAACTGTATCTACAGCCCTTAGAAATCGATTAACTAAATCATGACAACCTTTATTATTACATAGTACATACTAAGTGTAAGTAAGTTATCCTCGTTGATTTTGTAGAAGGGTTATTTATATGAACATATTTCATATGCAATTTCCAATATAGTTATTTTATTGCTATTGAATTTAACAAAAAAGTTGAGTGTGAGTTACTTTAGCGTCATATTGAGATTAATTAAATAATTTTTTTTGACAACAATAGAGTTTTAGTAATTGTAGATTAGATAACAAAAATTTTGAATTCTGAAAAAAAGACTCAACGACATGAGATTTTTGTAGTTTTTAGCTTCAGTCACATTCCATAAGTTTTGGAGAAAGATCACGACTACTTTTTAGTTCAATAAGTTTTACAAATTGAAGGATTTTTAGTAGAAAAAAAAGAAAAAAAATGCGAATGAGAATTACAAATTTATTTTTTGTAAAATTTTTTTACACAAATTGAATATAAACAACAATTTGTGCATCGCGCACAATCTAGTAAAAATATTACAGTTAACTGATGCTGCTAGGGTTGAAGTTCACAAGAGAAGTTTTAAATTTGTAAACCATTGTATCTGCAAGTGCACAGCGGTGCCATGTAGTACTTGGGTGTCGATCTACATGAAGAGTTATCTTTTCTTTAGAAACTTCAAACTGGGTTAGTAATAGATGTCAAAGAGCAATGGGGGTTTTTGTGGGGTTTTTGTGTCACGATTTCTAAGTAAACTAAGCAAAAAATAAAACTAAAAGCAATAAATAAAAAATAGATAAAAAACGTTGGGTATCATGATCTATAACATAAAAAATTCATATAAAGATTTTTTATGGCTCTGGAACTAGAATAGACTCTTATAAGATTAGCTAACTCTCGTCACCCTAATCATCTAATTGCTCTAACTCGACAAGTAGCTTTCGTCTCTTGCCCGACAACAGAGATCATGCAATTTTGAATGGAATTCATTTCGGCTCACGCCCCCTCCGTAGGTAGCTTTCGTCTCCTACGACGATTACATCCATAAGATCCAGTTCAGGTAATCTGATACATCACTCTCGTGGCTCTGATTCAATCTTAGATCGGATTATGGGTGATCAATCTAGCATACAGCATTAAAAACGGGATGAATGGGAGAATCATATAAAATCAAAATCCTTTAACCTAAAAACCTAGATGTCATCAATCATGGGGTCCCTTTTGATGGCCCTTTTACCCAACAAGGTCACTATTAGGACATAGATGAGCTTGACATCATCATTGGTTTTGAAAAAGAAAAGCAGTAAAGAAAATAGATAGAAGATGAATAGATAGATGAAAAGAAATAACAAGGATTCAAGAGAAGAATCTCTATCTCCCTAACCTAAACCTAAGAAACAAAAGTTTGGTGCCTCCCAAACAAGGGCACAGGAGCACACACGAATTAGGTCTTCTAAAATATATATTTATATGTCTTCAAGTCTATCTGGTCGTCCTTAGGGCTTTATGTGAAGAGAGAATGAGTTGGGCTTGAAAATGGGCCTTAGGGCCGAGAATGGGCTTGCTGTGGATGAAGGCTCTCCAGGGCTGGTAAATGATGATTCCACCGCAGGTGGAGGCTTGGAGGCGCGGCCAAGAGGATGTCTGCCGCGGTCACGACCTCTTTGGACCGCGGTGGTTGGCCTATGAGGTCCAAACTTTATTCCTTCTCTTGCTTCTTTCGCGAGAATGCAGAACATGTTTTCAGTAAATTGGTGAGAACTTATGATCCAACAGTTAGATTGCGTCCAACCCAACTGCATTATAAATCTGGTTATCGCCTCTATCTTGTGTCCAAATATGAGCTTGATCGGATGCGATACTTATGACGGACCGAAATTGGCCAAAAGTTGGATTTTTCTCCAATTTGCATTGTTTTGTCTAAGAAACCTGAAAAGAGTCTTGAAACTACAAATATAGGAGAACCATGATAAAAAAAAACTTAAAACTGATTAAAAACTTTAAAATAGGACAAGAAAACAATAGTAAAAATGGGTATAGATACGGTGTTATCAACTCCCCCAGACTTAAACCTTTGTTTGTCCTCAAACAAAACAAGATCCAAGCTTGGAAAAATTTTTAAACAGAAATCATAGGGAACTCAAAAATCTCAGAAACCATATTCCTAGACTATAATCAATCATCATGCATCAATCAGGGATAGCCTAGAAAATTCTCACTAAAATACAAGCATAACTAGTCCGTGGAACTGTCATGCGAAAATCTACACACTTAGATTTAACTTCCAGTAAACTTGCTGTTCCAGTGGTTCTCATCAAAAGAAAAATAAACAAAGTATTCAAGGCTAGGTGTCCAAAGGGCTTTTTAATGGTGAAATTTGATGTGTTTAGAGTTACCTTATTTCTGAAGATGCAGGATATTATGCAAAACAGCAAGAGAGGGTGGAGCTGTTGACGTCCACAGTTTCCAGTCACTTTCTTCTTGCCATAAATTTTTTGATCTCTTTCTTCAGGTTCTCCTCATAATTCCCCTAGACTTAGACTTTTGTCTAGGTTATAGAACGTAGCTCCATAGATGAATATTAGTAGTTGCCTTTGCTCCAAATAATTTTGACCATCTAAGACTCTTTAGGCTTTTGTTTCCTTTCCTTTCATTATTTTTCTTTTTTATTTTCTCTTGTTCTTAGAAAGGGGAAAACACCTTTAGATGTAGAGTCTTAGATAGCACGAAAATTACTAATAAGAATGAGCTTTCCGAAGCAGCATAAAGCTGGATAAGTTTGCTGATACTCTTCCTTCCCAATTCCATTCAGTTATTCTCTTGAGTGACTGAAAACTATGTCGTTCCTCCCTTTTTGGCGTTTTTGCACATATCTGCAGATAAAAACTTAAGAGAGAATGCATGAGGTTTGAAAATAAAAGTTTGGGTTAAGGGTATGGTACCAGCTGAAGATGAACCGGCCATCTAGGACACCAAAAAGTGGTAAAAATGAAGAAAAAAGATGTCCTAGATATATATCTTTATGCCTGCCTAAAATCAATAATGAGAAAATTAGATGTCAATATTAAGTCCAAATAAAATGAGCTAGTATATCCTGTCAGAAAGAATCTCCATGAATAGAAGTCCTTTGGTGGGAGTTCGTAGTTCAAGTACTCTGCCTACCGCTTAGTCTAGTATTAAACCACAAAAGAGCTATCATGTATAGTGTAGAAGCATATATGTTGAAATCATCATAGTTTTGTCATCATTCCCTCAAAACGTATTTATACTTTGAAAATAATTTGAAAAATTTTAAAGAAAAAAATGCAGAATGCAAAGACTCATTAAAAAAAAGATGGTTAGTAAGAGATAAAATCCTCCTCCAGACTTAAATCACACTGTCCCCAGTGTGAAATAAATCAGGCAAGAATGAGAAAATAGAGTATGTAAAGTTTGAAAGGAAAAATAAAAAGAAAACTTACCTAGTGCTTTGGGTGGTAGATGGATTGTAGAATAGTTATGGAGGTGATATGATGGAAGAAAATTTTTGACAAGAAGAAATGCCATTGTTGGTCTTTGTGAATCTCCTTGAAGAGATACCAGTACAGACCACTTGCACCAAAACTTGCATAACTCCTTGCTCAGTGCTCCAGTACTTGATTTTCCAACTCTATGAGAGAGATGACTCAAGCAGCTTCAACTTTTATGAAGGGTCCGACTGCATCCGGAGAGAGAAAGGCTTTCGGTACACTGGTTCTTTCAGGCGCATCTGATTGGTCCGAAACGAGTGCGAGACAAGTTCATCTTCAAACGGCCATAACTTTCAGCTCACTGCTCCAAATCTCCTGCTTCTAAGTGTTCTGGAAAGACGTCTTGCTCCTCTACAAACTTGGTGAAGACACAAAAGGGTTTTATCATGCGGTCTCAGCTCCATTAGATCCCCATATGCCTCCAAAATACCTAAGAAACACTCCAAATATGCAAGAATATTTGGGACCTAATGCATTTCTGAATGGGGATTGATTTAGCCAAGGTGGAAGGTGAATTAGCCAAGTCTAGTCGAGTGCATCCAGCCGCAGGTCAGGGAGTCGTGGCCGCGGTGTGGCTGAGTCTGGCCACGGGTCACGGAGCTCGGCCGTGGGTCAGAAGTGGCTTGGCCGCGGGTGAGGGTGGTTCGGCCGCAGATCAGGAGCTCGTGGCTATGGTGGATCCAACTTTTCCGCAGATCAGGAGCTCATGGCCACGGTGGATCCAACTTTTTTTTGTATGTTTAGGAAAACCTGAAACTTAGAAAAAGAAAACATTAATAGAAAAAGAAAGAAAAACTAAAGAAGCCATACCTTGAAGTCAGTTGTCTCCTCCAGGATCAAAAACTAGTCTTGGAACTTCTTTAGGATATGAGTCTTCAATACTTTTTCCTTGTGAAAAGTGTTGAGGAAAGAGTTTGAGGGCCCTCTATGCTTCACTTTGGCTCCAGTTGAGTCTTCATCACGTCCCATATGAACAAAGATCAAGTGTGCATCAAAAGAAATCTTGTTGCACATTGAACTTCTCTAGTTGATGTTTTTATGAAGTGTGATGGGTGGACCTTCTTTTAGGACGTTTCTAACATCCTTTGTAGCTCCTTTAGGGTTGAAAACTGGTCTATCTCCAATGCATATGACCATACAATAAGAGTTCCTTGTAGGAATTCTAAAGATCAAGGTTCTCTTTACATCTTTTCTCATCTCCTTAACATGGAAATCATTAGGAACAAGACAATCTTCCACTTGAAGAGACAAATTGGTTATGAAACCTAAAGGAGCTGCACAAGAAAAGATTCCATAGTGAATACAAATCATAGATTGATGAAATTTTGAAATTCATGTTCCCTTTGCAGCGGGCTTTGGTATTAGGTTCACATCAGATTTTGTATCACAAAGAGAATCATGAACATCTTTTCCTTGCTCTTCTTCAAGAGCTTCCATTCTTTGTTTTAGTGTTGCAGCATTCTTAAGATCCTGCTCTTCTATGGACTTCACATGCTCAGAAAGATCATAATTTTTTTTGTTGATTTCAGTGGAGATGGAATCAATCTTCATATGTAAGGCAGCATTGTCAGCATGAAAATCACGCAACTGATTCACCATAGCATCAACTCGGTTAAGCTGGAGACTTAATTGATTAAGCTGAAGACTTAACCGATGAGTCTCATCATTCTGGTCCACAACTTGATGAGGAAAAAGGTGACTGATGGTTCACCATAGGGGGCGAATAGACTTCATCTCGGTAGTGATGGTATGGATGACAGTTCCCATCCAATAAATAAATAATGATGCACATGTTGAATAAGTAAAGCATCATAATCCATATGTTAAATAAGAAAAGAATAAAATATTTATGCATGAGGAAGTTAGGTATCCACATGCTAAATAGCTCTAAGTTAAGTATCCACGTGTGTAATAATCTTAAGTTACGTATCCATTGTATCACTATAAATAAGAGGCTTTGGTGCTTGCATAAACCAAGCTAAGTCCTGTAATCAAGTCTGAGAGAAAAACCTTGAGTGTCTTTGTAATTAGTGAGTGTTCCATATAAATAAAATATCCCCCTTGTATAATCATCTCTTCCATCCTTTAAATACCTTTATTAATACTCTTGATCCTGATAAACCTTCTTTGTGATTGTACCCACTATGTGTCTGTAAATTTTGGTATCAGAGCCATGGCAGTCTAAGCTTTAAATCTTATCTCCCCGAAGAGTAATAAGCCTACGAGTTGTCTTCTTCTACAAGCTAATATAGAAAGTATGCTCTGTGGTTGCCACATAGTGGATCCTCCATCAGAAATCTGACATAGCTAAGAAATATTTTTTTTAAGAAAGAACTCATAAGATCATAATGCTCAAAGTACCTTGAGGCTCAAAGCTATGAAGTATTGCCTCGGTTATCGAGCTAAAACATCTTACGAGGGATTTCTGAAATATTCTTAGTGCATCATAAAAACCAACTCTTGGCTTAGTATTACTCTAAGGGATAGATAAGAAATAAAGCATTCTGTCTTGGTTTCTGGTCTCATTATATATCATGGAAAGTTCCCTAAACACCACTCCCTTTAGAAAATCAACTTCTAGTAAGATAGATTACTTATATGAAATAGAGTATGTGAGTGAAGATAGTAAAGTACCCATGACCCAGCTACCTTTATTAAACCCATATAAAGCTTTTACAAAACCAAACTCTACTTTCCCAAAGGTAATAAAACAAGTCTTCGGTCCCAGCAAACATGCCGCAAGAGAGCTAATCCTAGCCTCACAAATGGAGCAACACCTGGTTCCAGCGACAGAAACTGAGCAGATGATTCCCCTCCGCTTCAATGAAGGGATGGTTCACCAATGGAAGAATCATGGCTATACCCACCTACACTACAAAGCAATTCGGTTGGCGTTAAATCTGCATGGAAGAAAAGGCCTACCCGTTGTGGCAAGAGTTGCGCTACTCGACACTAGATACAGAGAATACCAGCATGCTTGCATAACAACAATTCAGACGACCCTGAATGCAGGCACGGTATTTGCCACTCTCTACCCAAACTTCAACATAACACTTGAAGACCCTCAAATCTTCCAAAACATGCAAATCCAGCTACAAATCACAGGCTCTCCCCAAGTTGGCAACACATATGTAGCAACACTCCACCATCAGATGGCGTATAGGGTCCAAAACCATGCTATGGACCTCAGTCTCCCGCGAGACACAGGAGATGCACTGCTTATACAGCTAGAATCTCAACACAGTCCATCATGCATCCATATCCCCAGGCAAATCCCTAGAGAAGAATTAGTCAAATTACTTCCAGAGTCTTGGGTGACAAATTACGAAAAGCTTCATGAAAACAGCGTACCGATTCAATCCGTGGACTCTTCCATCTACATGAGAAAAGACGGAGGAATCGAGATATCTTTCAAACAACAGGATGGTGAAAAACCACAGCATCCAGCGTTTTGCACTGAGATAAATGCAATCTCTCCAGCCGAAGAAGTACAACCCCTGAGGCAATATTTGCCCGGTGTTCCAATAAACAAATTTATTGCAGCTGGAGACCCTATCTATGCATTCTCAGACGAAACAGGTCACAAATTCTTTGACGTCTGTGGCTGTGACTATTGCCTAATGAGTAGCTCAGATGAAGAAGAAAAACCAAGGCGAAGAAAAAAGAAGTCATCCCAGCAAATTCTCAAGGTACGATACGAATCTGGAGACCCCAAAGTTGATCTTCTTGGAGAACCTACGGGGAAAGAGTTTGAATACGATGTCTTGTATTCAAACAGATCAACTCCACCAACCCCTGACAATGAAGATGTCCGCACATGTTATATGTTCGGTTCTTCTTCCTCTCAAGAGCCAACATTTCCAACACGAGAATTTGAAGAAGGCAACATCAGCCACTCATGGAAAATCAGAAATCCGAACGTTAAAAATCCAGATGGAACGGCAAAACAAGTTAGTGCAGCAGAAGCAACTTTAAATTGGCAATCAGAAAACGCTATGGTCCAAAACCATCTCTTGAGCCAAATCGACAGAAAGGTATCTATCCTGGACCTTTCAATCAAAGAAATCAACAAAAGGATAAGTTCTCTTCACCAAGAACTCTTACACCTGGCGACTACTGGTACCAAAACTTCCCCACTCATGTACCAAAAGGAGTCAGAGCTAAAATCCGTTAAAGCCCAATTACAATCATTACAAAATCAGCCCAAAACACAGACCTCAATGCCATATGATCTCTTCACACCCTATCCTATATATTCTCCACCAGGTATGACCCAAACACAACCTCTCTCCTTTTCCCAAGACCCAAGTATCTTTGGATCATCCTCCTTCCTACCAAGAAGAATCAAAGAGCAACGTCTTGCAAAAAAGAAACACCCAACTGTTCTTAAAAGAAACTCCAAAGATTCTGCGGCAGAAAACACGAAGACCACTTCACCTGAAAAGAGTGAAGCACAGTTTATGGTGGAACACGCCAAAAATCCAATCTCTACATTTCTTGAACAAGTGGCGGAGCAAACAAAACCACCAAAGCAACAACGTTCTGCGAAAAGCCTGATGACGCTACAAGAAAGTTCTGATGAGGAGTTTATAATCCCAAACTTCATGATGGCCAAACCAACAGTAGAAGAAGAAGATATGGAAAGCGATGGAGGAAACATATCTGAAGACAGAAGAGAACCACAGAGGCCTCAAACTCGACCAGACTGGAATCCAAGAAGCCACACTGACTCACACAGTGGTTTCTCTTTCTCGACAATGTTCCCCCATCAAAATGGAGAGACAAAATCTACGAGATGCATGCATGGCTCACCGAACAACTGCTCAACCCAGGAGCTACTCTCCCTACAGTATAGACAAGCTAATCTCCAAATTCCATGGTCGTCTCAGACAGTGGTGGATCAGCCTTGGAGATTACAGACAGCTACAGATCCGCCAATCTCAATCGGTAGACACTGTGATTGGACATATCCACAACGAATTCCTTGGCACGTGGGATCACTATACAATCCAAGCAAGAGAAGAATATATGAGCATGAGATGCTGCTCTTTCAAAAGAAAAGATCTGGAGAAGCACTATGAGAGGATGTCAAAAAGATTCTACGCACTAAATGGAATTGACGATGTCAATCTCAAGCAGGCGTACTTAAACTCACTTCTAGAGCCTCTTGGGAATGAGACCTCTCGAATATTATCCCTAAAGAATATGACTCTAAGTCAAGCTTCTTTGGGAGAAATATACCAGATCTCTCTTGCAGCCCTCGAGAAGCTGTGCAACCACCAAAAGTTCTTCAAATAGCTGCAAGAACAAGGAAAACTACTTGGAAGAGCATGTGACCGCCCAGAACTCTCCATCAAATGTAAAACAAAAAGGTGTGGATGTTCTACGAGCTATAAACAGGAGAAAAAAATCAAGAAACAAATGGCAAAAGAGGTATCCCAAGCTATCTAGTGGAAAAAAATGGAAATTCTTCAAGAAAAAGAAACAAAGAGGCTACAAGAAATCTGACAGAAGAAGAGGGATAATCTCCTTGGATATCTAGCCTAAGTGGAAGACATTGACAACTCAGACATCGAGTCCATCTTCTCTCTTGATGATGAACCAACTGATGATACAGTCCTTGCAATGGGAATTGAGCATGATGATGAATTCTCAGAAGAATCTGAAACCAAAGAAGAAGAGGATGCTGACGACCAATTCATGCTTTTTGATCTCTACACCCTAGACTCATGCAAGGTTGAAGAGTCAAAAGAAGCAGATTTGGCGTATCTATCCCAACCAGCTCCAAATGCCAAGATCTACATCTTCCCTACCAAATACGATAAGCCTATACCAGTGATAGCCTTCTTTGATACGGGAGAGCGGCATCTTCAATCATCAAACCAGATATACTCCCATCAACCCATTGGGATCGGTGTTCAGTGGCTTTCAAAGCAGCCAACGGGCAGATATTCCACATCTCCCTCATCAGTAAGCCCATCCATATCCAATTATTCCCAGGATATATGGTTAAACCTAAGTATATGGGTCTGATCTTCCGGGAAAAGACTTCATACTTGGATTTGATATACTCCATAGCCTTAAAAGAGTATCTTGGCACCCAAAAGGCCTTAAACACAAAAATCACCTGTTACCAAGGACAACCATTTCCCACTTTTACCCCATGGAACTCCTGAACCCCATCAAAGAAGAGATTACCAAGACCTCTTGTGCCAGTTCTCACTCAGAATTCCTCACCAAATGTTCTTCACCCCTATGGCAAAATCCAGACTTCTTCATATCCTTGCCATTCAAGAAAAATGAAGATATCAATCCCATAAAGGCTAGTCATCCAGGGATGAATCCAGATCATTATACTCTGGCACTTGAAGAAGTAAACCTACTCCAAAAGGAAGGTCTCATCGAAAAAACAACTTCAACATGGGCATGCGAGGCTTTCTACGTCAACAAAAGGGCAGAACAAGTCCGAGGAAAATTGAGGTTAGTCATCAATTACCAGCCACTCAATCACTTCCTTGCTGATGATAAGTTTCCATTACCGAAGCGAGAAGTCTTATTCCAAAGGCTCCCACAAGCACAAGTCTTCTCAAAGTTCGACTTAAAAGCGGGATTCTGGCAATTGGGAATCAAACCAGAGGATAGACCTAAAACAGGTTTTTACATTCCAGACCGTCATTTCCAATGGAAGGTTATGCCATTTGGATTAAAGGTGGCTCCATCGCTATTTCAAAAGGTAATGACAAAGATATTCGAGCCAATACTTCCAATTGCACTGGTATACATCGATGATATCCTTTTGTTCTCTCCGGATATCGACTCCCATACCCGACTACTAGAGAAATTTCACAAGATCGTAAAACAATATGGCATCATGCTCTCCGAGAAAAAGATGGCCATTAGAGAGACAGAGATAGATTTTCTTGGCATGCATATCACAAAAGGGCAATACCATATGCAGCCTCACATTGCAACACAACTCAACGAATTCCCAGATGACAAGCTCTCTTTCAAACAAGTCCAACAATTCCTTGGAGTTGTCAATTACATGGCGGAATTCATTCATGGCTTAGCAAAGTACAGGTCAATCCTTTCAACACAGCTAATAAAAGATGCTCCTCCATGGGACGAAAGATGTACAGAAGCAGTAAAAGAGCTGAAATGGATCTCAAAGACTCTACCCTTATTGAAGATCCCTTCTAAAGGGAAAAGAATCCTACAAACTGATGCAAGCGACTACTATTGGGGTGCTGTTCTCTTAGAAGAAGACGAAAAAGGAAAAAGAAGCATTTGCGGATACAAAAGTGGTGTTTTCAAAGACAGTGAAAAGCATTACCATTCTACCTACAAGGAGATACTTGCAGTCAAGAGAGGCATAGAAAAGTTCGAGTTCCACCTAGTCGGACAATACTTTCTCATCGAAATGGACATGTCCTCGTTCCCAAAGATGATTCAGTTCAAGCAAAAGATCTTGCCACAAGCACAATTACTTAGATGGGCAAGTTGGTTTTCAGAGTGGAAGTTTGACGTGAAACACATCAAAGGAAAAGACAATTCTCTCTCCGACTTCCTATCCAGAACACAAAGGCAAATTTCAGCTGTCATACCGATGATATACACTCTCACTCAAACCGAAGAGTCCCTGAGGAACATGATTGCAAAGATGCCACAAGGAATAGAAGAAAAGATCCTAGAGACTGCTCTAGTCTATCAAGGAACTGAGAAGCTCCATGGATTCTTGAAGCTCTATGTCTACAGGTATGGTCTAGACTAAAGGCCACTCCTCCAGCTACCTTATCATCCGGTATTCCCTTTCCTCTCTACCATAGACTTAAACCCAACTCACTATGGTAAATTTCCGCAAGAAGCGTACTTCCTGTTATGGTACCTAGCGGAACTGTACACCATTGGAGTACTCATTGACAAAAGCAGATTACTTCAGTATCTGGCAAAGTGCATTCTGACAAGAAGGAAAGAGCACTACAAGTTGTTGTACAAGTGGCTCATATTGTTCCACGAGGTGACATGGTGGAAAGAGAATATTCGAGCACAAGAAGGATACAAAGTCTTAGTCACTTTCAACATCATCACAAAGCAAGAACAACAAGAAGACGGAGTCATAATCAGAGAGAATACAAAGCCCAGATCCAGACAAGCTATAATGATGATCCTTTTGACGGGAACAATTTTCACATAAGGACAAGAAACATGGCAGCTATAAATCACATTGAAGAATCTGAAATTAACCCACAGTTATTTTGTCTTCACACTGCAAACTGGTATAACATGGATGCTTATCCACATGACTTTATTGATGAAATACGACAAAGTCTGGCAAGCTTCCATGATCAGTATGCGTGGCCACAAGATGATCATGACCATCCAATCTACAGAGTTGAAGGAAAGAAGTACACAATAAAAAGGTATATCCCGGGCCACAAAATCTTCATAACGAAGATAGTTTCTAACAGCGAAGAAGACGACGAGGACTCAAACTTCGGATAAGGGAGAATCTACCTCTCTTTTGGAGACGGGGGGAATAAATAAATAATGATGCACATGTATAGTCTGATTCGCTATAGGTGTGAGAGTATTGAGCAGCACACAGGTTATAACACCCTCGCCCAATGATCTCATCTTGATCCAGAGGTGAATACATGTTTCAGAAACATGAAACCAAGAAAAACAAAACGAAAAATTAAAAGAAAAAGGTGTCTAAGAGTCGGGTTTACTAACCTATGAAGTTTGGCAGACGCAAGAACGAATCTCCCCTAAAAAATGGTGCCAAAAACATAATTCTGTTAGGGTTGAAGTTCGCAGGAGAAGTTATAAATTTGTAAAACCTAGTATTTGCAAGTGCACAGTGGTGCGATGTAGTATTTAGGGTGTCGATCCACAAGGAGAGTTGTCTTTTCTGCAGAAACTTTAAACTGGGTTAGTAATCGATGTCAAAGACCAAAGGGGGTTTTTGTGAGTTTTTTGTGTCACGATTTCTAAGCAAACTAAGCAAGAAATAAAACTAAAAGCAATAGATAAAAAAAATAGATATAAAGGCGTTGGGTATTAGGATTTCTCTCTAAGGTTCATGATCTATAACATAAGCAATTCGTATAGGGATTTTCTATGACTCTTGAACTAGAATAGACACTTGTAAGATTAGCCAACTCTTGTCATCCTAATCATCTAATCACTCTAACTCGACAAGTAGCTTTCATCTCTTGCCACAAGAGAGATATGGAATTTTGATCGGAATTCATTTCGGCTCACGCCCTCTCTGTAGGTAGCTTTCATCTCCTACGACGGTTACCTCCATAAGATGCAGTTCAGGCAATCTGATACATCACTCTTGTGGCTCTGATTCAACCTTAGATCGGACACTGGGTGATCAATCCAGCATACATAATTAAAAACAGGATGAATGGGAGAGTCATTTAAAATTAAATCCTTTAACCTAAAAACCTAGATGTCATTGATCATGGGTCCCTTTTGATGGCTGATATAGGAACAATTATGAGTTTTTCTTACAAGGGTGATGAGTGCTGGCAGAATGAATGTACGACAAAGAGGGATGGTGAGTCTCTGATACGATAAAATGACCAAAGTTATGTGAATCTTACACACAAGAAAGAACAAACACTCAAGAACACAAAGAATCTCACACAAGTGTTAAAGAGAGATAAAGCACAAAGCTTTAAGGGGAAACACAAGTTTCATTTCAATTCATTTTCAAGTCTGTCTATTAATAATGAAATGAGTGAGATTTTAAAGAAGGCTCACACGTTTTTACAAAAAGAAAGTCAAATAATTTACATAAATCAGAAATCAATCAAAGGTTTGATTGATATGGCCTTTATTGGTTAAGTTTTGGCCAAATGTTGAAAACATGAATGTGCTTTGTATCTCGACAACTTGGACATGAAGAAGTGACGTCTTGGAGGTCTATTTATGGTGTGGAATATCTCCAAATGAGCTGGGTCGAACAAATCAAGGTGATATACCTGTTTGACCATATTTACTCTAATTGGCGCCGGATATGGAAAGTTGAGGTGTGGAGAGATGCACTAGATATCCTGTGTGTTGGTGCACCTTAAGACACTACTAGGAGCCTCTAAATGAATTTCAAATACTCCTGGATGCCAGAGATACGTTTGAAGCCTCCCAAACTTGGAAGGTTCCAAATAACATAACTCGAGAATGGTCTGATTTAGAAAAGGAATATCTTCCCAACCAAAACCGATCTTGGTATGATTCCAATTTTCCCATATTCTCTGATGAACCAAGATTCTAGAACAAGTCGGTTCGAAGCTTAATTCCTCCTGGTTGGGTCGGAAACCTCCAGTTAAGACATGCATGTTCAAATCAGATAAGTTGGAGATCACCCTTTGTTTGAGCTCTGATTCGGCTGATTCAACTTTGTGGCGTCTTCTAGGTGAGCTAAGAACGGTTTCCAAGTGATATCATGCTCTGAATCCTCGTAGTTGATTCGGTATGCTCCTTGAAAGGCACATGTGACCTTCATTGTGATGTTTGATGGAGCTGTGGTTCATCCTCTTGTCTGATGACCACATTAATGGCCCTTCTACCCAACAAGATAACTACTCAGACATATCTGAGCTTCACATCATCATTGGTTTTGAAATAGAAAAGCAGTAAAGTAAAGAGATAGAAGAAAATGAATAGATATATGAAAAGAAATAACAAGGGTTGAAGAGAAGAATCTCTATCTCCCTAACCTAAACCTAAGAAATAAAAGTTTGGTGCCTCCCAAACAAGTGCATAGAAGCACACACGAATTAGGTCTTTTAAAATATATATTTATATGTCTTCAAGTCTATCTGGTCGTCCTTAGGGCTTTCTGTGAAGAGAGAATGAGTTGGGCTTGAAAATAGGCCTTAGGGCCGAGAATGGGCTTGCTGCGGATGAAGGCTCTCTGGGACTGGTAAATGATGTTTCCACCGTGGATGGAGGCTTGGAGGCGCGGCCAAGAGGGTTTGTGCAGCGGTCACGACCTCCTTGGACCGTGGTGGTTTGCCTATGAGGTCCAAACTTTATTCCTTCTCTTGCTTCTTTCGAGAGACTACATAACATGTCTTCAGTAAATTTGAGATAACTTGTGATCCAACCGTTGGATTGCGTCCAATCTAATTGCATTAGAATGCTGGTTGTCTCTTCTATCTTGGGTCCAAATGTGAGATTGATAAGTCTTCATCGGATGTGATAATTATGATGGACTGAAATTGGCCAAAAGTGGAATTTTCTTCAATTTTTTGTCTAAGGAATCTAAAAAGAGTTTTGAAACTACAATTACAGGAAAAACATGATAAACAAACTTAAAAATGATTAAAACCTTTAAAATATGATAAGAAAACAATAGTAAAAATAGGTACAAATACGGTGTTATCAATAACAAACTTTTTTTTTTGTAAAAATGAAAAAGTTAAGGACTGCATTCAGTATAGTAAAAAAACCGGAATTATGGCCCCTGCAATAAATCAACCCTTATTATGTAGAACTTCCCATGTTGTAAGTGTGTATTGTAACACCTCGAAGACCAAACGAATCAGCCATACACTTTTAAAACCGTTTTTTTTACCTCTTAAAGATGACATGTTAGCTAACCATAACTCATTTATGTAACCACATTTCTGAATAACTTATCATTTCTTATTCCAAATCTTAACCCAAATTCTTATAAATTTAAATCTCAACTCTAGAATAAAATCCGAAATAAATAACAAATAAATGTCTTAAAAATGAAATAAGGAATTGTCCTAAAACCATAATAAAACTTCCATCTTTCTTAAAAATCCACCACACTAGAACAATTCATCAAGTTCCACATAACCATCATCAAACTCATATTCACCAAACTCACTTGCCAAATAATAGATAGAGAGAGGGGTCATTAATTGGGGTTATTCAGTGAAAACCAAACCTAGGCTTACTCCCATGTATAGGCTCACTCCCATAATTCACGTACATGCCAAGATCAGATATAACAAGCAACAAGCATTCCGCGCTACAAGCGCACAAGCAACTACACAAACACGTGAAACACCTTTTATCATCTACCACATACCGAGCCACTGATATTGTCATCATTTCACTTGATCTAGAGTGCATTTTTATTATTTTAGTGTCTCATGCATACATTTTCACTAGGTGACTGCCCGCGCCAAGCACAGACTTTTTATATTTAAGAAGTCGTATAATATTTTTATATTTGAGTTTATGGATAATAGTTAAATTGTATAATATTTCTTGTTAAACTTTCAGTATATATCATTTTTTAAGATGAACAACACTTATTTACAATAATAAAATGAAATTATACCATTAATATTAATCAAATATAGAAAAAATAGTATTTTATATAGTAAACGAAACAAAATTTAATAAATATTCCTTCAGAAAAAATGCTCTATGTCTAAGTCTCTAAAATAAGCTTCTTGAATCGGTGAACTTCGGGGAATGGAGGATGAATCAAAACTTTACTATATTTGAAGGCTGTTGTAACAATCCAGATGTCATGCACTTGGATCACCTTTACAAATCTTAAAACGCAGATGACAATAGGTTGTGATTCCAGTTTCAGTGGACAGAAGACTTAGACATCTTCAACTTTAGTTAAGGGCTCGAGCTCAGGTGATGTCGGTAAAGGCTCCGTTCCGCCAGTTCTTTGACGCGCGTTGCTTTGGTCTTTTATCAGCTCCGAGACATGCACTGCGTCCGATCGCCGTACCATTCAGCTCACAACTCCGAATAAGACGATCCCAAGTGTTCTGGAAACTAGACTCCACCCTCTGGATTCTTGATGAAGACTCGGGAAGGTGAATCGCATTGAAAGTCCTTCGTCCCACGCGATCAAAGTGAGGGTTTTGTCTGCGCCAAACCATCTGTCCGAGTTGTTGCACACAGGTGAGGGTTCCTTCACGATCCCAGCTCCAAGTTGCTCCCAAAAGTCTCCAAATAACCTGAGAACACTCCAAAAATGCAGGACACTCTAGGACCTAATGCAAATCCTAAACAAAGCTAGAACCTAAGAAAAACTTTAACAAAACTAGCTAAATGTATGCATGATACTCAATATTTGGACAAAAATGCAATCCTAAACATGACAAATTATGAATATATCAACTCCCCACACTTGTCCTTTGCTTGTCCTCAAGCAAAAAGAGTAAATGAAAGAAAGAGGTTGGATGCATTGAGAGTTCATATTCCTTAATGAGAGAGTGTATCACTAAAAGAATTCAAGGCTCACTGTCCTAGTTGCTAATTCTAAGATGCATTGCAAACAAGATTACTCACAAAACTTTAGTCATACTTTTCAATGAATGAATCAAGCTCAAGCTTAAGTTTTTCACAAACAGCCATAGTTCCAACCTTTTGACATTCATTAAAGCTCATGTGAATCATGCTTATGCAAATCATGTGAACTCACTTGTCTTGGGACAGGGTCATGAGACAAAGATGATCTCATTTAATGTTTTGGCTTCCATTCAGCTCAAGGGATCACTCAAGAAGGAATAAACTTTAACAGAATGCTAAGGGTAAAAAGCAACTGGTGCATACAAGATCAGAATCCCATCTACCCAATGCCCCAAATTGGTCTTTCACCTTAACTCTACTCCCATGAAGCTAGCTACTCCTCTCTCAAGACATTCAGCTACTCCTATCTCACCAGGGGATTCATATTTTCAACTTTAAACTCAGGCTTTGGGGTTTGAACATTCTACTTAAGCTCTTTCTCATATAACACTTTCTAGCCTCTTTTCTTTTCTTTTCAAACACTTGAGCCTTTTTGGCTTCTTTTCTTTTCTTTTTACTTAGAGGCTAGACTTTAATTTTCAAAACACAAGAGCTTTTCTATTGAATGAATGCTCAAGATCAGGTTTATAAAGCAACTTCTTTATTGCTTTAAGAAAATAACTCAAAACTTAAAGCCCTCAAACTCATAAGTTATGCCACAACTTGGCATCTCCTTATATAGAGGTTTAGATAACTCCTAAACCTATTGGATAAACACAACTTAGAATATTTCCTATTTTATTATCTTTTCCTAATCATATCTCAACTAGAAAAAGGATAACTTGCTCTTCAAGTCTTTTTCTTCTTCAAGCTTACTTCAACAATCTCCCCTTTAAGCTTGAAGTCTTCCTTGATCACTTCCTTAACTCCAATGAGATCTCTCATCTCTTTAAGCTTGACTCTTCCTAGTGCCTTTGTCAGAATATCTGCCTTTTGCTCTGTTCCGGGAACATGTTCTACACATACCAGCTCGTTCTCAACGCATTCCTGTATGAAATGGTACTTCCTGTGAATGTGTTTGCTACGACCATGAAACACTGGATTCTTGGTCAAGGCAATCGCAGATTTGTTGTCTATCCGCACCACTACTTTCTCACATGCTGAACCAGTTACCTCACTAAGAAGTTCTTGAAGCCAAATCGCTTGCTTTGCAGCTTCGGTGGCAGCCATAAACTCGGCCTCACATGACGATAATGCAACTGTCTCTTGCTTCTGAGAACACCAAGTTATTGGACATTCATTGAGATAGAAAATATGTCCACCTGTACTCTTCCCATCGTCTATATCGACATTATGGCTACTATCACTATAGCCTACCAAACCAGTATTCTTGGTGCGAGAGAATGTGAGACCATATGCAGATGTTCCTCGCAGGTATCTTAATACTTGTTTCAAAGCTGCTCCATGAGACACCTTTGGATCCTGCATGTATCTACTCAGTACTCCAACGCTGAATGAGAGATCTGGCCGTGTGTGTAGTAGGTATCGAAGACATCCAATATTTCTCCTAAATTCCGTTTCGTTGATGCTCTTCTCTTCCTTTGATTTAGACAGCTTCACTCCCAAGTCCATTGGAATATGGACTGAATTACATTCTTCCATTCCAGATTCTGACAATATCTTCTTTGCATACCTCTCTTGCCTTAGTGTAATGCCATCTTTATCCTGGAATACCTCAATACCGAGATAGTAGGTCAACTTTCCCAAGTCACTCATTTCGAACTTTTTCGACATCTCTTTCTTAAACTCTAGAGTCAAGTCCAAGCATGATCCAGTAACTAGTAGATCGTCAACATACACAGCTACAAGAAGAAGTTTCTCTCCCTCCTTCTTGCGATACAAGGAAGCCTCCTTTGAGCATCTTACAAAGCTTAACTCCCTTAGAATTTTGTTCAACTTATTATTCCATGCTCTAGGTGCCTGCTTGAGACCGTAGAGTGCTTTGTGAAGTCGGTATACCTTGTTCTCACTTCCTTTGATCACGAATCCTTCAGGCTGGCTTACATAAACTTCTTCTTTAAGCTCGCCATGAAGAAACGCAGTTTTGACGTCGAGGTGATGAACTTCCCAACCGCTTGACGCAGCTAGAGCAAGTATGAACCTGATCGTTTCAATACGAGCCACTGGAGCGAATACCTCTTCAAAATCAATACCATATCGCTGAACATATCCCTTTGCCACTAGCCTTGATTTGTACTTGTTTATGCTCCCATCTGAGTTTCTCTTAATCTTAAAAACCCATTTTAGACCGATTGGTCTTGCTCCAGAAGGAAGGTCCACTAAGCTCCATGTTTTATTTTTCTCAATAGAGGATAGTTCTTCTTCGCAGGCATCTCTCCATTCCTTGAGTTCTTTTGCCTCCTTATAGTCCCATGGTTCATCGTTTGCAGCTAACATGAGACGTTCGCTCTCAACCTCTGCTAAACATACGAAATCATTTAAGTAGGATGGTCTCATTCTTGGTCTTGTGGATCTTCTTAACAGAGGTAGAGAATCTCCTTCTTCTTCTATATTATCGTTCTCATCTTCGACATCAGGCTGTGAATGCTCTGTTTCGAGCTCCTCCTCGTCATCAGTATTCACCTCCTCTGTTTCCTCTGTTTCTGTGACCCCTTCTTCTTCTCTTACAACTTTATCTTCACAACCTCCAAGATTAAACGTGATCACCCCTGTATCATCGTTAGTTTCTTCCACCGATTTTCTCCACTTCCAGCTTTTCCTCTCATCGAAGATCACATCTCTGCTAACCACAATCTTTTTACTCTTTGGATCAACCAGGCGATAGGCTTTTGTACCTGGTTCAGTCCCTAGATGTACTAGCACACGTGATCTGTCGTCCAATTTCCTTAAGTGTGGAGACTCTGTTTTCGCATAACCAATACATCCAAAGACTCGAATGTGCTCCAAGTTCGGCTTCTTCTTCTTAAAAGCCTCGTATGGTGTTTGTGCGACCAGTGTTCGTGTTGCAACCCTATTTAAAAGGTACGTAGAATGTCTTACTGCCTCGCCCCACAAGTAGTTTGGAATATGCATGTGTTTCATAATGCTTCTGGTCATCTCTAGCAATGTTCTGTTCCGTCTTTCTACTACTCCATTCTGTTGTGGAGAATATGGAGCAGTTAAGTGCCTTTTGATGCCAGAATCACCACAAAACACTCTGAATTCTTGAGACAAGAACTCTCCTCCCCTGTCCGTTCTGAACGTCTTAATAGAGGTTCCTGTCTCCTGTTCTACCAGTGCTTTAAACCTCTTAAACTTGTTAAAAGCTTCACTTTTCTCCTTTAGAAGCAACGTCCACATGTAACGCGAGTAGTCGTCAATGAGCACAAAAATGTATCTGTTGCGCGCTGCTGTAGAGGGACTAATTGGCCCGCAAAGATCTCCATGCACAAGTTCAAGTATTTGAGAAGCTCGATACTTTGTTGCTTGTGGAAACGATTTTCTTGTTTGCTTTCCGAGTAAACATGAGGAGCATGTGTCCTTCTCCACATTGATACTCGGTATGCCTGTCACTAGTTGTTTCTGTATCATCATCTTCATACTTTCTGAACCAATGTGACCGAGCCTTGCGTGCCATCTTGTTGATTCACTAAGTGTCATAAGATGTAGACACTTAGTGCTCTCTACTTCCATTCAGACTTTGTAAAGCCTATTCTTTGATCTATTAGCCTTCACCAGCATCCTTCCATCTCGATCTAACAAAGTTAGATAATCATTCTTCATCCTAATGTCACACCCTGACTCTGTAGCCTGTCCAAGACTAATAATGTTGCTCTTTAATGCAGGTATGAAGTATACATCGGCCAGTACCTTTCGTTCCCCATCCTTGCTTACGAAAAGAATTGACCCTTTTCCTTTGATGTCGATACGCGAATCATCACCAAAGCGTACCTTTCCCGTAATACTTTCGTCAAGCTTACAAAAGTATTTCCGATTACCAAACATATGATTGCTCGCTCCATTGTCCAAGTACCAAACATTGTCTTCGTCAGCTGTTGTCTCAAACTTGTCTGGTTTCACATGTCTTTCGTTAAGATACACCACCTCGTGCATCATCAACTTCTCAGCCTCTTGAGTCTCATCTTCTTCTTCGGTCTCATGAGCCTCTTGTAACTTGAGTAATCTATCTGGACAAACCGATGCATAATGTCCAGGTTTGTCGCACCTGTAACATACCAGCTTTGATTTGTCCTTGTCTTGTCTATATCCTCCACCTTGTTGACTGCCAAAACGACCATGTCCTCTTCCACGGCCTGAGAAACGTCCACCTTGACCTCTCCCTCTGCCATATCCTTGGCCTTCTTGGTTATCTGTGTTGGCGTACATAAGCTTTCCTTGATCTTCTACATGGTTTTCTTCTTCACTGATTCTTTCTTCATAAGCCTTTAGTCTTCCTATGATGTCTTCAAAAGGTGTTGTCTTCAGATCAAGTACTTGCTCAAGTGCAGCAACAATATGGATGTATCTTCCCCTTGGCAAACTACTGAGAAACTTTTTCACTAACTTTAGTTCGTCAATAGTTTCTCCAAGAGCAGCTGATTTTGTGGCTATCTCTGAAAGTTTTCCCACAAAATCGTCAATTGTGTCATTATCCTTCATCTTCATCCTATCAAACTCAGACATTAGGGTTTGTAACCTAGCTTCTTTAACCCTTTCAGCTCCTAGATTCCTGCGGTTTATCGAGTCCCATACTTCCTTTGCTGTTGCGAGGTTACCTACTTGTAGAGTTAAGGTCTCAGGTATTGATTGGAACAAGAGTGCTTTTGCTAAGTCATCTTTCTCTCCTTCTGTAGTTCCGGGGTCATAGCTTCCAGACCTTATGAACTTTGAGTGCCGCCCTCATTCTCATGCACCATACTGTGTAGTTAGTGTTGGTGAGCATAGGGCATTGTACCGCCGAGGAGCTGCTCTCTTTTGCTTTGGTCGTCGCTGGAACAATATCTCCCATCGTCTTCTGATTGAAAACTTCGGATAGTTTTAGGTTTAAGCTTTCTTTGAGATGAACCCTAGACTGCTTTCTTAGGTTTTAGTCGATGAAGCTCTGATACCAATTATTGAATGAATGCTCAAGATCAGGTTTATAAAGCAACTTCTTTATTTCTTTAAGAAAATAACTCAAAACTTAAAGCCCTCAAACTCATAAGTTATGCCACAACTTGGCATCTCCTTATATAGAGGTTTAGATAACTCCTAAACCTATTGGATAAACACAACTTAGAATATTTCCTATTTTATTATCTTTTCCTAATCATATCTCAACTAGAAAAAGGATAACTTGCTCTTCAAGTCTTTTTCTTCTTCAAGCTTACTTCAACATTTTCTTTCTTTAAAAAGCAGACCCCAAACCTCTTTCTTTTCTTTTCCAACCCCTTGTTTTCATCTCAAACTTTCTCTTTTCCACTCAGTGTTTCTCAAGAACTCTTCCTAGCCTACTCTAAACTCATGATGCTGAGCTAGATCTACATGAGACTCTACTCTTGTCGCCCTAAACCCAACACTTTCTGTCAAGTTTATTCAGAAAAAGGCCTCACATCTCTTACTATAGTGTTTCAGGCTTCAAGGAAGGTTTGGTTAAAGGCAGGGAACTGTCTCAAAGTGAGAGAACATCTATTTGAGCTAGCAAGAGTGGTAAAAGGGATAAGAGAGCTCAAATATTTTAAGGGTACCCATGAGTTCAAAATGACATGCACAAGCAATGATAATTAGATTGTCAAAATAAGGTTCTCACTTAGATAAGGCTCGACTAATCAAAGCTTGATTCATTCAACAAGTTCAAAGCATGGATCAGTCTTGATTTCTTTCTTGTTTACATGCAGCAAAGAACTAGAAACTAGGGCAGTGAACCGAATTCTTAGAGTGATATTCTCTCAAGGAAAAACCTATCATCACTCCCTTGCATTGATGCAGCCTACATGAATATGCAACTAGACTCAATCCTAAAAATGAGAATGCAACTACATGAACATTTTTTTTTGTGAAAACTTTTCAGATTTTTTCAATTTTTTTGGTTTTTATATGCGCTTAGATGAAACTACATGAATGCATGCAAGAATGTGACTCAAGACTCAAAGTATAAAATAAGAACAGAGAAAACATGATTAGTAAAAGATGAAACTCCTCCCCCACACTTAAATAACACAGTCCCTTGTGTTATAAAAGCATGAGAAATGAGTTAAAGCAAAGCAAACAAGTAAAATGCAAAGAGAAAAAGAAAATCTATATGCATATGTACAAGGTGTGGAGTGTTACCTAAGAGCTGTGGAAGTCTGACCCCAATGAGTAAGAGGGGTTTGAAGTGTGACCGGATGGTGATTCCCAAGAGTGATGGCTTGCCTCATCAGAACCGTCATCAAGATCCACCCATGCTGTGCCATATGTGACCAGGGCCGTGCAGTTCATAGAACTCTCTCCAACTTCCTCTCTGTTCCTTGGTGAAACCGGTGTTGGAGATCCACCTTTGCAAGGGTTTTCAAGCTTTTTGATCCTCTTCTTCATCTCCTTGATGCATTTTGCCATCTTGTGGATGGTTTTGTCTTGGTACTTGCACCATTGTTGGAGAACACCAATCTTTTGTTGAGCTCTAAACCCTGAAGTGCCTGGCTCCTCCCAGTTGTAATCATCAAAGTGATATCTGTTTCCACCAAAACGTTTTTGAGGTGGAGGCAGACCAGCATCTTGAACACCAGAAGCACTTGTGGTAGCATCTTCAGCGGTTGCTTTCTTTTCCTTGGACGCTTATTCTCTGCAAGCTTTCTTGTACTTGAGGATTGGTGGATCAGTTTGGACATTGTACAGCTCTTCCTTCAGCAAGAAGAAGTAAATGTTCCTCTTTACTTGGACTGTGGTGATGGAGGGATTGGGCATGAGAGTTTGGACTGGTTCATCAATGAAGGACTTGAAGTTGTAAACCAGCTTGGCTCCAACTCTTCCTTGAAGGAATCAGGTCAAACCTTGCCTTGTTTTCCTTGAATCTGTACCCCTTTGCCTTCAAGATCTTTGTTACAATCCATCCATGGGCCAGCTTTGCATCCTTCTTTGTTGAACCCCAAATGCACTTTTTGTAGAACATCAAAGACCTTGCTAATTGAGAGGCAAGACAAGCTGTGTAAGCATATCCTTCATAGGGCTCCCCTTTTTCATGAGTTGGCATCAACTGTTTCAGCCCCACACTAAGGAGCATTATCACCTTTGTGAACTCTTCCAACATCAATTTTGAAGTTGAAGCTGTGAGAGAGAATCTTGTGTACATATCTCAGCACTGGATTCCTTATCCAAGAGGACTTAGCTGCTCCAGCTGTGTACTTCCCAGATGCTATTGATTTCCATAGAGCCTGAGTATCTTCCTTTCTGAGATTGACCTGGTTGGAGAGAGGAACGTTTCTAGGTGCAGAAAACCCAAATATCTCATTCAATTCCCTGAATGACACTGTATAGTCCTTTCCTTTCACAGTAAACTCCATGTGTCCAAGTCCATCCCCTTGAAGAATTCTTGAATCCCTTGGGTAGTACATAAAAGCTTCAAAAGAAGCCAAGAACTCTTGAGACTCCTCTTCATATGCGAGATCTCTCATCTCCAAAAGTGATTCAATGTCCATGTTCCCAAGCAAAGTTTTGACATCTACATAGATGCCAATCTTCTTCAGAAATTCCACATCAGGGAACCTCCCTTGCTGGATCTCCATCGGCTGAAACTTAGCCAGATAATCAGGTGTTTCTGGTTCAGTTTTCTTGATCCTCTTTGATCCCTCTTCAATAGTGCCTTGGGAACCTCCAGCTGAGCTGCTTGAGCTACTCTCAGTGTGTTCATCATCATATACCACAGCCAACTGTTTCCCTTTCTTCTTGGAACCAGAAGCAATCACCAATGCTTTCTCTTCATGCCTTTTTTTTTTTGGCGCTTGATCACCTTTCCCTTGCTTTGTGACTTTCTTGGTGACTTGGCCTTTTCCTTTTGGCTGTGAAGACCCTGAGACCAAACCCTTGTTCTTGGATGCAGTTCCCTTCTTCTTGGCTAGAGAGTTGGTTCTTTCAGTCATCTGTCAAAAACAAGATTAGCACAAGATCAAGTTTCATAAAATTTTCCAAAATTTTGAAAACATTTGTTGCAAGAATCGATTTCAAAAGCTCATGAACGAGTTTCTCAAGCCAAGCATCAATCCAATAAGTTCATAGCAATGCAAAAACAAGAGTGCAAAGCAAGGACTCAGCAAGAAACAAGTTCATTTCTTTTCCAAAAAAAAAATCAATTTTTCATGAATTAACTTGCAACAATTTTCAAAACTCAAGAACAATGAATCACCAGCAAAGTGCTCTGTTTTCCATGACTATCTGGCACCCTAGCATTTATAAAAAATAATCCCAAGGTCTAAAACAACCTATCAAAATCGATTCCACACCTTGAAGTTCAAAAATCACCATTGAAGAACATGGAAAAAGATGAGTTTTAACAGAGTGAATACCTTGGGATTATGATGCAACGAGTTCAAAATGCAATCAGGATGATGTTAACAACTCAAAAACGAGCTCAGAGCACTTTGAATCAACGAATTTGGTAGAGAAATGAGAGAGTTATGATGAAAACAATGGAGAGAAATGAGAGAAAAGGGGCAACCTCGTGGTTTTGGTGAGGAAGAGAGAGTGTGGGACAAGGTCAAGCCTTTGGACTTGTGGTCAATAGATCTATTTTGATCAGTCAAGGCTTTGATCTGTCCTTTTCTCGTTGACCGGACTCCTTTCTCTCCTTGTGCGACCTGGAACCGCCGTGACCGAGCCACACGACTAGCTCGGTGTTAAGCTCTCCTCACGTGTGCGACTTGGTCCATTCTTCTTGCTGTCCCGCACACCCAAGTCGCACTAAATCTTCTTCTGTACGGCTTAGTCCCTTCTTCCATGCTGCGACCTAGCCATTCCTTCAGCTCAGCCGCACGACCAAGTCGGTGTGAATTGCGAGCGTGTGTGTGCCTTGGTTCCTTCTTGAGTCAGGTCGCATGACCGTGTTGCAGGTCTGGACACTAAGACATTCCTGGATCCTTTGATTCGTGTGCGGCCTGGGAACATGTCAAGCCGAGTCGCACGACCAAACCGCATGGTTTTCACACTTAAATGATTTTTTGGTTCCTTCACAATGTGCGGCCTGGGACCTTTATTAACCAGCTAGCATGACCAACTCGTTGTGATTTGCGAGCTTTCCTGCGCCTTTGCCCCTTTGTGAGTTAGGCCGCATTACCAAGTCGCATGGTTTTACACTTAGGCGCCTCAGTTTCTTTCTTCTTCTTTTTTTATGCGGCCTGGGCTCTTGGACACCAGCTAGCACGACCAACTCGTTATGATTTGCGAGTGGAAGTGCGGCTTGGGCTTTCCTTGATCTAGGCAGCACACCCAAGTCGCAGGTCTGAGCATTTAGACTGGTTTTACACCTTCTTCTTCTTGTGCGGCCTGGATGCTCTCTGTTCTTCTCGCATGCCCAGGCCGGTGTGAATTGCGGATTAACGTGCGACCTGGTTCTTTTCTTTGGTGAGCTGCACGACCAGACTACATGTTTTTTCACTTAGTCGCCTCGGTCTTTCTTCTCTTGTGTGCGGCCTGATCTCCTCGGTGTAAGCCGCATGCCCAGGCCGGTGTAGATTGCGAATAGAAATGCGGCATGGGCTCTCCTTTGGTGAGCCGCACGACCAACACGCATGTGTTTTCACTTAGTCTCCACGGCCTTTTCCTCCTAGTATGCGACTTGACTGCTCTTGGACTTCCACACTCTCCCAACTTGGTGTGAATTGCGAACCTTCATGCGGCCAAGTCTTCTCTTGTTTCAGGCCGCAGAACCAACTCGCAGGCTTTGGTCCTTAGACATCACGAACTCTTCTTCTGATGTGCGACTTTGCACAGTCTCGCATCACCAAGTCGGTGTGAATTGCGAGCTTGTATGCGAGTTGGTTCACCACCAGCCGCACGCCCAGGTAGCACTCAGGCGTCCTCCAAGTTTTCAGGCCTTAAACACTTCTCCCAGCCTTCTCACATGTTCCATTTCATTTGTCCCTGAGCCATGGCCTCCAAAAATCACCTAGAACCTGAGACCAACTCACAAAACCCATCAAAAATTTCTAAAACATAAAAGAAAGAAAGAAAAGATCAAAAGTATATTTACAAAGGATAAGCTTGGGGTGTCTCCCAAGAGCACTTTGTTTAAAGTCTCTAAGTTTGACTTTGGAAACCTGTTTAACAGGCTGGTGGTGGATCAAGAAGGGGAACTGATGTAGCTTCCTCCTTCCTTTGTGAGACCAGGTAGTGCTTGATTCTTTGGCTATTTACCACAAACTCTTGACCATTCTTGCCTTTAACACCACAGCTCCATATGGCTTGACCTTAAGAACCTTAAAGGGACCAGACCATCTAGACTTAAGTTTTCCAGGAAACAACTTAAGCCTAGAGTTGAACAGCAACACCAGATCACCTTCCTTGAACTCCCTTTTCAGAATCTTTTGGTCATGCAGAGCCTTGGTCTTTTCTTTATAAATCTTGTAGCTCTCAAAAGCCCCAAGCCTGATCTCTTCAAGTTCATGGAGTTGAATGACCCTTTTCTCTTGAGCTGTCTTGATATCAAAGTTCAGCAACTTCACAGCCCACAAAGCCTTGTACTCTAGCTCAACAGGAAGGTGGCAGCTCTTCCCATATAGCAGATTGGAAGGTGATGTCCCAATTGGAGTTTTAAAGGTAGTTCTATAAGCCCACAATGCATCATCTAGCAGCACTTAGAGATTGAATTCTGGAAATGAGATGCGAGTGGAGATATGCGGGTAAGGCAACTCTGAGGATGGGTAAAGATTTCCGAGCTGAGAATATGCACAAGATGTGCGACTTGGGCATGCGGGTTGGCCGAGATGAAACCGAATAGCACATGTGTTCGCGGATCAGACCGAGTTGGGCCTGCAACTTGGAACTGAACAAGACCAACTCGCACACATATCTTCTCCATAATGCGTCTTGGTTGTGCGAGTTGAAGAGGAGAAGACCTGAGCAGCACATATATTTGCAGAACAAACCGAGATAAGCATGTGGCTGAAGCTGAAGAAGTTTAGGCGCGCAAGACTAGTTTCATGGCTGTGCGACTCAGGCCTGCGAGATGGGAACCACTTGAAGAAGTCGCACACTTAGCACACTGCCCATTTGAATCTGGGTCAGTACCTAGTTTGTCCTAGGTTGACCCGGTCCGAGCTACTTACTATAAATATGTTTTAGGGTTTTTTTCCATGACTTAAGCTTTATTCTCTCTAATTTCTTTGCCTCTTTTGTGAAAGACTTTCCTTTTGTAAGAGATATCTTCTTTTGTGTTTAAAGCTTAAATCCATCATTATCCATCATCTCCATCTTCATTTCCCATCACTAATCATGCCAATCTACTCTACTTGCAAAGGTTTAAGAGAGATTAGTATGATTAGTGAGTAGTTTGTTTAATGAGGTTCTAGATATATAGGTTAGGATGCTAAAGTGCTATATTAGGAGTGCTTAGGGCTAGATCCATGTTTTCATTTCTCTAAATAGCTGATCTCTATGCTAGATCCTTGCACATCACTTGTGATATAGAATCTGGGTTTTTCATGCACCAAAAGTGTTTGATGAAATTCCTGAAAGAGCTATATTAGAGATTTATGCATTAATGCCATGATGATGTTTGTTATTTGCATAAATGATCACTTGGGATTGATTCTTAATGCTATCTTTTTGTTTGATCTCTAATGATGATTGGGTATGTGAAATGAATTGATTTGTGTCATGATGCTTGAGAAAGATTAAGGCTTGATTAGAATTCCAAATCACTTGAATCATATTTCATTATTGTCATTAGCATTTCTATTTTAGCACCAAATCACCCTAGCCATCTATCATGTCGAGAATCTCATGCTCCCACCATTTCATATTCATTCACTTGTCATTTGCTATTCCTTGCTTCTTGTTTAGATCATTTGCTAGTTTATTAAATCTTGTTTAGTCTTTAGTTAATCACTTGTTTGAATCAAAACTCATCATATTGCTTGGATTAAGAAACTATCATCATGAGCTAGTGTCTACCAACACATTTGGATTGATAACCCTTTGTATTACAAAGACAAAGGATTGATAACCCCCACTAAAGGTCTAAAAACTTCAGTTATCAATTGGCGCCGTTGCCAAAGTGTGGTTTAGCATTAGTTGTTGATACTTTTTTGAGATCAAGCCGTTTTACCTTTTGATTTACTGATTAAACTCTTGAGTGCTGAGTTTCAGGTTTATCTAACATATACCCAGAACCAGGAGTAGGAATTGTGAAGCAGCTGAACCCTTCATTGATAACATCCACTTGCTGGATAGAAGAGGAAGAAGAGAAAGGGACAGAGCTGTTAATCAAGAAGAAGAAGATCATCAGGATCATCCTGGATGCACAACACAGGATTGAGCAACAGGCTCAAGAAGCTGAGCATCAGGCTCACCTAAATCAGGCTCACGCTGGGAGGAATGAGCAGCAAGCTTTTGTCAATCAAAACATGGCACAAAGGAATGAAAGACAAGCTCAGCAAAACTAACAACAAGCTAATAGGAATGAGCAGCAGGCTCACAACACTCCTCAGCCTCAGCCACAGGCTCAAAGACGTCACTGACACCAACCAATCTATGTGGGAGCCAATGATACAGCCAATGCTCACCAGAACAGAACTGGTATTGTTTATCCACCTGTGGAAAACAATAATTTTGAGGTCAAGGCTTCAATGATTTATATGGTCCATATTCAGTTTGATAGGGTCTGCAACTTGACCAAGATAAATGGAGTCTCAGAAGATGGTTTTAAGCTCAGGTTTTTTCCCTTCAGATTGGGAGACAAAGCAAGACAATGGGAGAGGAACCTACCAGTTGGGAGCATTCAGACTTGGGAACAATGTAAAGAAGCTTTCCTCACCAAGTTCTTCTCCACAAGCAGGACAGCCAAGCTAAGAAACCAAATCTCTAGCTTCACACAGCACTCCAATGAATCTTTTGGAGAAGCATGGGAACGGTTCAGGACATACATAAACCAGTGTCCACACCATGGATTTTCTGAAGCCTCTCTACTCTCCACACTTTATAGAGGAGAACTGCCTAAAATCAGAAACCAATTAGACATAGCCTCCAATGGTAATTTCTTGGCAAAAGAGATTACAGCTGCCATGGAACTTGTGGAGAATCTGGCTATGTCTAATGACACATGGTGAGGACTATGACAGAACAAACAGATCAGATGGTTCAAGCTCAGAGCAAAAGCTTACAAGAGAAGTTAAAGAGCTGAGAAATGAACTTGACAAGCTGAAGATGGTTTCTCAAAAACCAATCCATTATGTTGGTGAATTTGATGAGTCTCCAAGCTTTGAGAACATCAATGAAGCGGGTTTAATACAAGATGAGCTGAACTACATAGGGAATCAGAACAAGTTTCAAGGTTACAACAACTTCAACAAAAACCAGAACTTGTCTTATAGAAGCACCAATGTGGTCAATCCCCAAGATCAAGTATATCCTCCCCAACAGGGTCAACAAAGCTTTGTTCAAAGGAATCAGTTCCAAGGTAACTTCCAAGGTCAACAAGCTTTTCAGCAGCCAACAGCTCAGTAACAAGGGAATAAATTCAATAACCAACTCAGCTTCCAGCAACAAAGGCCACCACCTCCGGGATTTGGTCCACCACTAGTTCAACAAGGTCCTGATCTCAATATTGTTCTCCAACAGCTCTTACATGGACAAGAAAAGATGGAATCCAAGTGTCATGACCTGAGTTCTAAGATGGAGATACTTGGTTTTGAACTAAAGACTCTGCAGAAAAATAACGGCATCTCCACTTCTGAAACTCAAGGCTCTTTTCCTGGCAAAGCTGTTCAAAACCCCAAAGACTATTGCAATGCCATCTACTCTGATGATGATCACTCAGCTGCTGTTAACGAGATTGAATACCTCCTTTATGGTGAAGTCTATGATTAATTTACTTCCACCAATGAGTAAGAATACGCCATTATAGAGGACTTTGTGAGCATGTTCTATGATCTCAATGAGGACATTGAGAAAGAAGGTGGGGAGTGATAACACCGTATTTTGACCACTTTTATGGATCATAATAATGTCTAATGCAGGTGTTTTAACTCTGTTTTCAATGTTTTTAAAGTGTTTTCAATGTTTTAGAGTTTCAAAAGAATTTACAGGAAACTTGGGCAAAAGATATGCAATTTGGAACAAATGAGCAATTTTGGATAAATGCAGACCGTCAGAAGTATGACAAGCGATGAAGACCTTTTCACCGTCTGATCACCCCCAAAATTTGAGACAACATAGAGGATCCAACCAGCTTTCTAATGAACTTGGTTTGGAGACAATCCAACGGTTAGATCTTCAGATACTCCCGATGCAAGACTGACAGAAAATGCAGTTCCGGAAGAGAGCAAGTGCCGGGACCGCGGCCAACACCCATTTTCCCGCGGGTAGAGCCACCATGACCGCGGACTTTGGTCGTTCACTTTCCCGACGACTTAATTAAAGCCCAGATCAATTCCTTTCGTTATTTTTGAAGCCCTAAGTGTCCAGGACCACCCCAGAAGCTATAAATACCCTCTTTAGGTCATTCTAAAGAGGCAGAATCGAAACTAATAGACAAAGAGGAGAGAGAGAGATTTTCGTGCAACCCTAAGGAGGAGCCCCCGCCGCTTGAAGAAGGAGGAGCCGCCGCTGGAGTGCAATCATCGCGCCTCCGTCCGCTTCTCCGTTCTTCGTTTCTCTTCCTTCTTTTCTTTAATTTTCTGCAACTTTCAATACTCTGTGATGATTGTTTACATTATGTTTGAGTAGTTACCCAGTTGGGTTTAAAGGGATTTTTCAAAGGGAATTTCATGTGTCTTTGATTATGAATCGGTAGATTTAGGATTTATAATCTTCTAGATGTTCTTCGTTTGCCTTTAATCTTACTGCGTGATTCTTTGCTGGCCACTTAGAAGCCGATCTGATATGATATGTTGCGAAAGCTTTCATTGATTGTCTGAACTAGGGTGAAACGAGCAATTCTTCTATATGAGTGGAAACCTACCTGTAGTTGAGTTGTGAATGTTGATGAGTCTTGTTCTGCTATTGCATCTTCTCCCTTCCAGAATCAGAGTGGAAACCTACTGATTAGGGTTGCGAGAGATAGTTGTTTAGTGCTGCGAAAGTAGGCTATTCATACTTCCGTGCCTCGAGTTCTAGAACATACGTAGTTGATTACCTTTATCACTTGTTTAAAATCGACATAGCTTAGTCCATGAACCCCTGCGAAACCCCTTGAGCCCCAACATTTTTCTTTTATTGCTTACAACCTTCAATTTAGTTTGCTTTTCATTTTCTTGTTCTTTGCTTTCAATCGCCTAGTTTAATCGCCATTTAGTTGCCTTCATTCGTTTTTGTTTAATCGATTTTTACTTGCTTTTATTTGCTTTCACTTTCAATTGCTTTTACTTGTTTAGCTTTCTAGTTTAGATTTAGTGACAACAAAAAAACCCAAAACCAAAACCAAAACCTTTTTAGTTCTAATCTGATTTAAGTGTTGCAGTGAATTCGTACTGAAACAACTAAGTCTCTGTGGATCGATACCCTAAGTACTACATCGCACATCGCACATTTCAAAGATCGCACAACCAACCCCGTTTACAAACCCGCATCAAGTTTTTGGCGCCGTTGCCGGGGACTTAAATTTGTTTCGTTGCGAATCCCAGCTTAAATCCATTAGAACACTTGTTTATTTTTACATTTTCTTTTGAATTTTTCAGGTTTCTCTGTGATGAGAGACCGGGAACATGTTCCCGGAACTCTTGGTGATCCACCAAATCGTGTGGATGGTGATCCAAGCGATGATGACCTGACTGCTGATGAGTTTGAAGAACCGATTTATGATGACAATGAGCTAATCGGATCGGTCAAACACAAAGATGATGATGAACTGATTGGAAGTTTTGATTCACTCGAAAAGTTCATGGGAGATCGAAGAGCTATTCAACCAGCCTTACCAGAGGATGGCAAAACCGAAATTAAGGTACCTCATATCCATTTAGTTCAACAAAATCAATTCTCTGGTTATTCACTCGAAAACCCGATAGACCATATCGAGACTTTCAAAGAATTATGTGCAACCATTACAGCAAATGGGGATTACCACAAGTGTAGTCTTTTCCCATTCTCTCTTAGAGATAAGGCCAGCAAATGGCTAAAATCTTTGCCACCTGCTTCACTAAAAACGTGGGCAGCGTGTAAAACTGCTTTCCTAAAACGTTTTTACACTAGAAATCGTTCAAATCTCTTAAGAAAGAAGATAAGAACTTTTAAACAAAAAGAAGATGAAGATCTTTTAGATACTTGGGAAAGATTTAGGGAATATCAAAGAGATTGTCCACACCATGGATATGCCGAGGAATACCTGCTAAGTATCTTCTATCGTGGTATAACTCCAGAGTTGCGACACTCTTTTGATATAGCAAGTAATGGAGATTTCACAACTAGATCTGTAGAAGATGCTCACGTTTTCATTAAAAATTTAGGAAACAGCATCCGAAATCTGCACTTCCTTAGAAGAAAGAAGAAATTTCGGAAGTTATAAAGTGTCTCCGTCACATAATGAGTCATCTTGGATTGCAACAACCAAATAGGGTACACAATACGTGTAACTTTGATGGCTGGGACAACCCAATGGATTCTTATGGCCAAGGGATGGTTAACACTGCAGAAGTCTATCAAATTCAAGCTTTTCCATTCGATTCTGATCACCGCGGGTCCATTCGTCCGGACCGCGGCCAAGCAAGCTTTCACCGCGGTCGTGGCTGTTCTGACCGCGGCCAAGACATGATTCACCGCGGTTGTGAGCAACCTGACTGCGGGAAAACGTCTTCCGAGCTTGACTGGACACCACCTCCCGAACAAATCTTGGGTATTCAATCTAATCCTGTTCCATACCCTAATTTTCCCTCTTCTGAAGCTGAAAACCTAAACAAAAGAATTCTAGAGCTTGAAAAATCTAGGTCTAAAGAGATTAGTGATCTTAGATCTGAACTAAAAGAGATGCAGAAGGATTTCGATGAAAGATTATCCACCCTCCTTAGCATAATGGCCAAAACTAATTCTAAAAACTTAGAAAAATCTGAAGAGGAGCCAAGTGAAAATTCTTTCGAAAGCTCAAGTGAAGCAGATCCCTCCGATCATGTGAAAGCTATCACACTTAGGAGTGGATTAGCTTACAAAGAGCCTGAATTTCCTAAAGATCCCGAAGATGAGGAAAAGGGTAAGGAAAAGGAGAAAGAAAAAGAAAGAATCACGAATGAAGATGTTGATAAAGAAGTGGTAGGAGAAAAGGATGGAGAAGAAGTAAGAGAAGATTCATCCCGGGAAATCCTTGGAGAAGACCCGATTCCACCTCCACCAACTCGTGTCTATAAACCTAAACCTCCATATCCTAGAGCCTTAAGAGCTCCTAAGAAAGAGAAAGAAAAAGCTAAGCTAAAAGAGTTAATCAATCAATTAAATGTGAGATTACCTTTCGTAGAAGCTTGTGCTATGATTCCTGCTTTAAGAAAATACATGAAGGGTATTCTAACAAATTCTTTAACTCTTGAAGAAGGCGTTATGATGATAACCCATGAATGTAGTTCTATCCTGCAAAGCCGAATCCCTGAAAAGAAAAACGATCCTGGAAGCTTTGTACTTTCATGCACCATCAATGATGTAGCTTTTGAGCGTGCTCTCTGTGATTTAGGATCTAGCATAAACATGATGCCTCTTTCAGTAGCAAAACGTTTAGGACATTACACTTTCAACCCCACTAAGATTTCTTTAGTACTAGCCGATCGTTCCGTTAGACAGCCTGTAGGTATCTTAGTAGATGTTCCCGTCGAAATCGAAAAATGTTCCATACCAACCGATTTCGTAGTTCTAGAACTAGAAAAAGAACCTAAGGATCCACTTATTCTTGGAAGACCATTCTTATTTACAGCCGGAGCCATAATCAATGTTCCTGAAGGAAAAATCGACCTTCATCTAGCCGGTTCAGTTATGCAGTTTGACATGAACAAAAGTTTTGATAAACCAACTTTGGATGGCAAAATTTGTTGGGTTGATGAGTTAGACGGAATTATTGAGGAAGTCTATGAAGATCTGCTTCTAGATGACCCTTTAAGTGTCAGGCTTTCACCCGCAAAAGATGAACGCAATTTCCTTGAAGGAATTTCGAGTGAATGCGCACGTATGCTTGATAAGTCCGAAACTTATAGGAAACCTCTACACTATCTAGATCTTAAGGACCAAACAACATTCCTACACCTCCTAAAGACACTGTTGCAGCAATTAATGATCCTTGGAGCGAGCTTAAAGCCCCTAAAGTCGAGCTTAAACCTCTTCCCGTCGGACTTAAGTACGCTTTCCTTGGACCAAATTCAACTTATCCTGTCATTATAAACTCTGGTTTGACGGAAGAAGAAACCACAATGCTGTTGACTGAGCTGAGAAAGCATAGAAAAGCCTTAGGATATTCACTTGATGACAGACCTGGAATCTCTCCAGATCTTTGTATGCACAAGATTAATCTAGAGGATAATGCTAAAAACTCAATCGAAAGTCAAAGGAGACTGAACCCTAATCTCATGGATGTTGTCAAGAAGGAGATTATGAAGCTTTTAGAAGCTGGAATAATCTTTCCTATCTCAGACAGCACTTGGGTTAGCCCAGTTCATGTTGTTCCAAAGAAAGGAGGAGTCACTGTCATTAAAAATGATAAAGATGAAATGATCGCTACAAGAACAGTAACTGGACATCGTATGTGCATCGATTACCGGAAACTGAATGCAGCAACTAGGAAAGATCATTTTCCACTTCCTGATATGTCTATATTTTACATCATTTAGAGTGCATTTTAGAGTCCTCATCATGTGTTTTCCCATGTAAATTGAGTCTTTAGGCATGAAAATAGGATTTAGGGGTTGCATTAGGTCCCAAAGAGTTTTGCATGTTTTGAAGTCTTTATCAGGTGCTTTGGAAGTCATTTGGAGCTTAAGAAGAGGAGCAGAGAAGAAAACGGTGAAGAAAAGGGTCAAAAATGGTGAAAACCGCTTGAAGGAATTTCTCGGCCAAAACACATACCGGCTGGACAGAAACCTCGGTCAAAAAGCTTACCGAACGCTCATTACCGACCAAAACCCTTACCGATCGACCAAAATCAGCCTGGGTCGAGTATCGGGTGCAAGATACCACGGGTTAAGTTTTTGGCCGAGGCGAGAGAATTTTACGGCTAAAGATCTTACTGCGGTACATAGCCCTTGGTCATTTTCCTTACCGCGGGAAGCTTTTCTCGACCAAAACCTGTCTTTGCCCGCGCATTTCAAAGATCAGCAATCCGGGGAACCTTCCGGTCCGAATCAGTTGGCGGGGTCTTCATCAAAGTTGGAGAGAATCAAGCAAAGATCCCACAACAGTTGGAATCATCCAATTCGGACCAGTAGGGAGAAAGCTACAGCTTCCGGAAGATGCACCAACATTACGCGCATCCGAGAACCGAACGGCAGAATTCAAAGATCACGGCGGACGGAGCCTTTCCGGACCGAACTAGCCTGCCCGCTCTTCATCAAAGTTTGAGATCTGTGAACGAACTTCTCAGAAAAGTTGGAAGCCCTCAGTTCGGAGCAGTGGTTCAAAAGATAAGGTCTCCGGAGTTCACATTGGTTCAAAAGCTTGTTTTCCGGTGAATCCAATGCGGTGCAAAGATGTGAAATCCAGGAAGCCTTCCACTTCCCAAGCTCCAACGGTCCCTTCACCAAAGTTCGAGCTTATTGAGTCACCTTGACTATGGAACAGGTCTCAGAGCAATTGGAGTCCTGTGTTTAAAGTTACTGTTTCCGGAAGGCAATATGGTCGATACGAGCCCAAATGAGTTGCGATACGCGCTAAGTGTTTTCTCAGGGCTCGGCATCATTACCTCGACATCGTCCAAGTCAAAGCTCATATCTTGGGAGTATTCTGGACTAGACCTCGTGCTGATGCCTCGGCATGTTGGGACCAAGGCATGCACACGTAAGAAGTGAAGCTGGAAACGACTAAGTGTTGAACGTGCACCTCGGTGTAATGACCTCGGCATGCATGCCGGACTCTGTTCTCCCGAACCCCTCGACTACCAAGCCCCTCGGCATTTTATCCCGAGGTCCCCTGTCACAAACCCAGAATCAAGAACAAGACGGCTCAAGAACACACACGTGAAGATGGATCAAAGACTAGGGTTCATGCATGTTCTTGACGTGTTCTTCACGAGATCTTCATTTGAATCCTGACTCACGTGCACTCCTCGACATGAAGACCTCGGCTTCACTCTCCGACACACCGTGGCACTCACCCATCAACCCAAGAAGGCGGCTCAGTACCCGGTTTGTTCCGGGCTGACCCGCGACACTTTCCCTTTGCTATAAATATATTTTAGGACCAAAAACCTAATCATCTTATCTCTTATCTGTTTTTAGCTCTAAGAACTTACCTCTTTGGTGATACTTGATTAATCTAATCCGATATCTCGTTTTTGCATCAGAATCTTGTTCTCTTTTTATATCTTTTATCATCCAGCATCTAACTCCTTATCATGATAAGCTACACGTCTTGCAAAGGACTTAGTGAGCTCGTTATGATCAGTGAGTAGTCGTTTAAGCGGCTTTAGATAGGTAGATTAGGGTGCTTTCAAGATGGATTAATGGGTTTAGGTGTCTAGTCTTGCATGTTTCATTCTTTAACCGACGAGATCTCTAGGCTGGATCCAAGCACATCACTTGAGGTTCAGATCTGAGACATATCTCGCATCAAAAGTGTTTGTAGAAATGTCTGAACCACTCGGTTAAAAGTTTAAGGGTCTTTCATCGCGAGAGTGATAGTTTGTTCTCTTAAATGACATTTTTCAACTGAATCTTATTGCTGACTGATTCATGCTTCTCAAAAGGGATTTTGGTATGAAAGAGGATCAGTTTAGATGTTTAATACTTTCATGAGAAGATTAACATGCCTTGAGTTCAAAGTTAAATGAAATCGCTTGATAAAATGATTCATTAGCCCATTAGTCTAGCTTGGAAGCACCCGAGTCAAGTATCCCGTCTAAAGCTTCTGCCTTTATCATATATTATCATCATGCGAACCATTTAGTTGTCATTTGCAAGTTAGTTTTGTTTAAATCTCATCTTTTGTTTCATCACTTGCTTATTTACTTGTTAATTAGTCTAGCTAAAAACCCTTGCTATTCTCTCTTGACTTAAGGCAATAAATGACATAGATAGTGTCTCCATTACAAGTTTGGTTTGATAACCCCTTGTACTACAAGGACAGGGGTATTGATAACCTCTTTAAAGGGTGAAAACTCTTAGTTATCAATTGGCGCCGTTGCCAACTTGTAGGAGCATTATTCTCTTATTTGTTCTTAAGATCAAGACTTTACTTTCTTTTGTTTTACTGACTCTTTTGCAAGTTCTGGTTTTGATTTCAGGTGCATGAAAACCAGGTCTCGTAGCACAGAACCGCCTTTACCATACGACAATAACATCAACGGGATTGAGAGGCGAGCTCGCGAGAGAGAACGGCACTTTGAAAGACTTGGAATGGCAGAACAGCAAAGGATCGAGCAACAGGCTCAAGAAGCCGAGCACCGGGCTCAGGCTAATCAGGCGCAGGCAGGAAGAAATGAACAACAAGCCTATGTTAATCAACAACAAGCTCAAAGAAACGAGAGGCTTGCTCAGCAAAACCAACAACAAGCTAATAGAAACGAGCAACAAGCCCACCATGTTCATCCGCCACCGCCACAAGCTCAGAGACAACCTCCTCGGGTCTTTGTTGGAGAGAACGACCGAGCTAATGCGCACCAATACCGAGCCGGGATTCAAGCTCCACCGGTTCAAAATAACAACTTCGAAGTAAAAGCTTCCTTGCTCAATATGGTGCAGAACTCAAAGTTTCACGGTCTAGCCGGAGAAGACCTTCTTGAACATCTAGATCAGTTTGATCGAGTTTGCGACTTAACCAAGATCAATGGCGTTTCGGAAGACAGCTTCAAGCTACGCTTGTACCCATTCAGCCTCGGTGATAAAGCTCACCAGTGGGAAAAGAACCTCCCGAGGGGTTCTATACAAACATGGGAGCAGAGTAAACTGGCGTTTTTATCAAAGTTCTTTTCCACATCACGCACGGCTAAGCTCAGGAATCAGATCTCAAGTTTCACGCAGCACAACAACGAGAGCTTTAGCGAGGCTTGGGAACGGTTTAGAAGCTATACTAACCAATGCCCACACCACGGCTTCTCAGAGGCATCCCTCTTGAGTACTTTATACCGAGGTGCACTCCCCAAGATCAGAAACCAACTCGATACAGCCTCCAATGGAAATTTTCTTGGGAAAGAGATCAATGCGGCAATGGAACTAGTAGAAAACCTGGCCATGTCTAATGACACGTATGGAGAGGATTTTGATAGGGCAAACCGTACAGAAGGATCTAGTGATGAACAGCATATGAAAAAGGATATAAGAGAGCTTCAGAGCAAGCTTGACAAAGTTTTAATGGTGACTCAAAAGCCACTACATTTTGTAGGCGAGTTTGATGAGCAAGGGCCAAGTTTTGACAATGTTAATGAAGATGGTCTAACTCAAGAAGAGTTGAACTACATAGGAAATCAGCAGAGGTATCAGCGGTTTAACAACTACAGCACAAACCCAAACCTCTCATACAGAAACCCAAATGTAGCTAACCCTCAAGACCAAGTGTACCTTGCTCAACAACATCAACAAAGCTATGCTCAAAAGGCTCCTTTTCAGAATACCTTTCAGCCCAAGCAACAGTTCAGTGGGCAACAGCAACGCTACAATCAGCAGAACCAAGCGGCTCAGGGTAACAACTTCACCAGCCAACCGCAGCAACACAAATTTCCACCAGGGTTCAATCCGCCGCCGATGGGTAATCAGCAACAGATTCAGGGAACAGGTCAGAATCAGATGGGAACCGATGTCTGTGGGATCTTACAACAATTTTTACAGGGTCAGCAGAGAGTTGAGAGCCAGCACGCGACAATGCAGCAAGATATCAGGGAGCTCAAGCAGAATCAAGCTTCTACATCATCACGAGGCCCGGCTTTACCAGGTATGCCGGAGCCGAACCCCAAGGAATATGTGAACGCCATCACATTGAGGAGTGGTAAGGAATTACAAGCTCCAACGCCTAAGACAAAGCTCATTGAGGCCAATGAGCAATTAGAGGGGGAGGCAGCCTCAGATGATGCGTGTAAAGAAGCAGTTTTCGAGAAGGAACCGATCAAGGACAAAGGAAAAGAGGTGGAAAAGATAACTGAGCTTGAAAAGCCCTACGTTCCACCACCACCTTACCAACCCAAGATACCATTCCCATGGCGTTTCAAAAAGAAAATCTTAGACAAAGCCAAGGCGGTCTTTGAGAAACACTTGGAGAACACGCAACTTACCTTACCTATCATAGATGCTTTCTTAGCTATACCTCAGCTAGGGAAGTTTCTAAAGGATGCGATCCTCAACAAGACAAAGGAGCTCCAGGGTATGGTAATACTGAGCCATGAGTGCAGCGCTATAATACAAAGAAGATCTATACCAAGGAAGCTATCCGATCCGGGCAGCTTTACTTTACCGTGTGCTTTAGGTCACTTGAAGTTCTCTAATTGTTTATGTGACCTAGGAGCTTCTGTGAGCTTGATGCCCTACACGGTGGCCAAGAGATTGGGATACAAAAGCTACAAGCCAGCCAAGATCTCTCTTGTATTAGCTGATAGATCGGTTCGCTTACCGGTGGGTTTGCTTGAGGATTTACCTTTGAGAATCGGTGTGATAGAAATCCCCACGGACTTCATAGTTCTTGAGATGGACGAGGAACTATTAGACCCTATCATCTTGGGCCGACCGTTCCTAGCAACCGCAGGAGCCATAATAGATGTGAGAGGAGGTATGATTGAACTACACATCGGTTCCGAGACTATGAAGTTCAACATGAAGGAAATGATGAAGAAACCGCCCATTGGAGGTCAGGTTTTCTATGTGGAAGTTATGGAGGAGCTAGCTGATGAGCTCCTAGAAGAATTAAACGCAGAAGATCCGTTACAAGTGGTCTTGACACGGGAACAAAGCGAGCACGGGTATTTAAAAGAGGAAAGCGAGGTGTACAAGCGTCTTTTGGACCAACCGATGGAACTTGGAGCTGAGGCGAGGTTTTTGGAGCTCAGGAAAAGTGGCCTCGACATACTAGACAGCGAGGGATCCAAGGGAACAGAGGAGACACCTCGGGATATCATGGCCGTGACAGCTTGTGCCGAGGCCCATGGTAAACCGCGCGAGAACAAAGAAAAAGCCGAGGAAGCTGTTCCGAGCCAATGCAGCTTTGATGCCGATTGGAATGAGGCTGACGCACCCCCTGTTGAGCTCAGGTATGCGTTCTTAGGTCTAAACTCCACTTTTCCTGTGATCATAAACGATAGCTTGCTTGAACATGAAGAACGTGCATTGCTTAATGAAATAAGGAAATTCAGGAGAGCCATAGGGTATTCCTTGGCTGACATTAGAGGAATCTCTCCTGATATATGTACCCACAGGATCCACCTAGAGGACCAAGCCATGTCCTCTATTGAGCACCAACGTCGCCTTAACCCGAACCTTAAAGAGGTGGTTAAGAAGGAGATACTAAAGCTCCTTGAGGCAGGGATAATATATCCAATCTCTGACTCTCGGTGGGTATCTCCTGTACACGTTGTGCCCAAGAAAGGTGGGATCACGGTGGTGAAAAACGATAAGGATGAACTCATAGCCCAAAGAATTATAACCGGCCATCGCATGTGCATTGACTATAGGAAATTGAACTCTGCATCAAGAAAAGATCATTTTCCTTTACCATTCATTGATCAAATGCTTGAACGGCTAGCTAATCATCCTTATTTTTGTTTTCTTGATGGATACTCGGGGTTTTTTCAAATACCTATAGACCCCCGAGATCAAGAGAAAACGACATTCACTTGCCCTTATGGCACTTATGCCTATAGGAGAATGCCTTTCGGTTTGTGTAATGCACCAGCCACTTTTCAAAGATGTATGATGCACATTTTCTCTGATCTAATTGAAGAGAAAGTCGAGGTGTTTATGGATGATTTCTCCGTATACGGCTCCTCTTTCTCCGAATGTCTTGCTAATCTATCTCAGGTTCTAAAGCGATGTGAGGAGCATAGACTTGTCTTGAACTGGGAGAAGTGCCATTTCATGGTTCAAGAGGGCATTGTCTTGGGACACAAGGTATCAGAGAAGGGTATTGAGGTGGACAAGGCTAAGTTCGAGGTGATGGTGAACCTACAAGCTCTGAATTCTGTAAAAGGAATAAGAAGCTTCCTTGGGCATGCAGGGTTCTATAGGCGGTTCATTAATGATTTCTCCAAGATAGCTAGACCTTTGACGAGGCTATTGTGTAAAGAAGTGGAGTTTATCTTTGATGAAGAGTGTGAGGAAGCGTTTAAGAAAAACAAGGAGGCTTTGATCAGTGCACCGATTGTACAAGCTCCCGATTGGTCTTTACCATTCGAAGTGATGACTGATGCATCTGACTATGCCGTGGGAGCTGTCTTGGGGCAGAAGAAAGATAAAAAGCTCCATGTGATCTACTATGCTAGCCGCATCTTAGACTCGGCTCAAGTAAAGTATGCCACCACTTTGAAGGAAATGCTTGCCATTGTGTTTGCATTTGACAAATTCAGGAGTTACCTAGTGGGATCAAAGGTCACGGTTTACACGGATCATGCGGCCTTGAGGTATCTGATGTCTAAGAAGGACGCTAAGCCAAGGCTGCTGAGATAGGTCTTATTGCTTCAAGAATTTGACATGGAGATACTTGATAAGAAGGGGATTGAAAATGGAGCCGCAGATCACCTCTCTAGGCTGAGGATTGAAGAACAGGTCCCCATTGATGATGCTTTACCCGAGGAACATCTCATGTTAGTCCGGTCTTACTTAGAAGTGGAGGAAGCCAACATGATCAAGGAAAGAAGCCTCCCATGGTTCGCGGATCTTGTGAACTACTTGTCTTGCGGTTTAGAGCCACCGGATCTTCATACTTATCAGAGGAAGAAGTTCTTTAGAGATGTAATGAGGTATCATTGGGACGAGCCGTATCTTTACGTGCTTAACAAGGACCATCTCTATAGGCTATGCTTGGCCAAAGAAGAGATCCATCCGGTGTTACAAGAATGCCACGGTTCATCGTATGGTGGTCACTTAGGCGCATTCAAGACAGTTGCCAAGGTTTTACAAAGCGGTTTCTGGTGGCCGACTATGTTCAAGGACGCTCAAGATGTGGTATCAAGGTGTGAGGCTTGTCAAAGGCACGGTAACATATCCAAGAGAAATGAGATGCCCCAAAACCCAATCTTTGAAGTAGAGGTCTTCGACTGTTGGGGCATTGACTTTATGGGTCCCTTTGTAAGCTCATATGGAAATCAGTATATCCTTGTCGCGGTGGATTATGTGAGTAAATGGGTTGAAGCGGTCGCATCTCCGACCAACGATTCAAAGGTAGTGGTAAAGCTCTTCAAGAGTATCATCTTCCCACGATTTGGAGTCCCAAGGGTAGTAATCAGTGATGGGGAAGCCACTTTATCAACAAGACTCTTGAGAGTCTTTTGAAGAAGCACGGAGTAAAGCACAAGGTGGCCACCCCTTATCATCCGCAAACTAGTGGCCAAGTGGAGGTCTCTAACCAACAGATTAAGGCCATTTTGGAAAGAACCGTGAGCTCATCTAGGAAAGATTGGAGCAAGAAACTTGATGATGCTTTGTGGGCTTACAGAACCGCGTACAAGACCCCCATTGGAACCTCACCGTTTAACCTGCTCTATGGGAAAAGCTGCCATTTACCGGTTGAGCTGGAGTACAAAGCTCTTTGGGCAGTGAAACTTCTGAACTTTGACATCAAGACCGCACAAGAGAAGAGGGTTTTACAGCTTCATGAGCTTGAGGAGATCCGTCTAGATGCTTTTGAGAGCTCTAAGATCTACAAGGAAAGGACCAAGGCGCTCCATGACAAGAAGATACACAAGAGAGAGTTCAAAGAAGGGGACCAAGTTTTGTTGTTCAACTCAAGACTTAAGCTATTCCCTGGGAAGCTGAGGTCTAGGTGGTCCGGTCCGTTCACAGTTCTTGAAGTAAGGCCTTATGGAGCCGTTGTGTTACAAGGAAAAGATGGACAAGGTTTTGTGGTAAACGGTCAGAGGGTAAAACATTACTTGGCATCAGCAGCAAGAGAGGGAGCTACCTCAGTTCCTCTTCTTGAACCGGATTCAGCCTGAAAAGGTATGAAAAGTCAAAATTAGTGACGTTAAACAAAGTGCTCTTGGGAGACACCCCAAGCTTATCCTTGTACATATTTCGTTTTTCATCTTCTTTTTCTTTTCATTTGAAGCTTTTTGAAGGGTTTGTTAAGTGTTTCAGGAGTTAGACAGTGAACCTTGAGGATGAAAGTGAGAGAAAGCTTGAAAAATTCACGGCCTGATGAATTAAGTCAAAGAGCATACATAGCCTCGGTATCGACCCTCGGTATATTCATACCGCGGTCACCTTTTATCGAGTGAAAGCTTGAGTACCTCAGCTAAATTCCTTGACTTAATTTCATCATGGCCGTGTCTGAGAATTGTTGTGGAGAAATGACTAAGTGTGGGGGAGGCTCACGGTGTAAGCACCTCGGTATAACTATACCGAGGGGCAATGTTCACTTAAAACGGTCAAAAACCTCGATCCGAGGCCGCGACTAGTTTACACCAAGGCCAGCCCGTTTAAGCCCCCAAGCAACAAGTGTTCTTTGTTAAAACAAGTGACCTCGGCATGATACCCTCGTGGTGGAGCGTGCCGAGGTGCCCGGTTTCAAAAACGTTCAAAAACAAGAACATTTGGGACACTTAGATCGAAGAAAAGGGTTTGCGCGGTCTATGGAAAAGACGTGAAGGCCACGGAGAATTACTCGTTAACATGAGCTTAAATCGCTCGGGTTGGTGCCCTCGAGGTGGAACAAGTCGAGGCCGCTCAAGTTAACACGAGAAATATTGGTTTAGTCCGTACGGCCCACGTCACTCCTCTACCGCGCCATTTGAAGGCTTTTGCGCGGTAATTTGAATTTGAACGCCCGGTCAAGATGGTTTTTGGTGCGGTCAACAGCTAGAGCTGGAAGAGAAGGGGGGACCAGTCCCACTACAGTCCAAACGCCAGCTGGAAAGCGCGCTCCAGCTCATACCAGCCTCCACACCGAGCTAAAACGCAGAGTTTGCCTTCTTCTCTCTTTTCTCTGCCTTTCACGAACACAACTCTCTCATTTCTCATTCTTTTCGCGTGATTTCAAGCGTTCTAGACTCGTTAGGGTGTTGTCTATTCTGCATAAGCATCTCACTGAGCTTGAATCTTGGATTCCCAAAGGTATTTTCATCTTAAAGAACTCATCTTTTTCCATTCATTCTTTGCGAGCTTAAATGTTTGTAAAATGTGGAATCGATTCTTTTAGAACGTATTGACCTTTGGGAACAATTTTAAAAATTCCATCAGGATAGACAACACATGAAAAACTGGTCTTTGCTCTGGAAATCACTTGTTCTTGAGTTTTTAAAATTCTTGAGAAAATGCGCTTGGAATCGGCTAAAATGGTGAACCGAGTTGTTGAGCTGAACTGACTAGATCTCTTGTCTCTCCCCGGTTGTTCTAGCTTGATTGATACTCTCTTTGATGTTTGAAAAAGCTATAAATCTGGTCTTCTTAAAGAAAAAGCTCTGTTCTTGCCATCTTGAGAAACATGTGCTTATCGATATACTTGATTCTAACGGTTTCTTTGAGAATCTGCCTTGCAGATGACCGGCGACCGAGCTGTTCCTACTCATGAGACGAACAAAAACAAGGTTCAGAGGAGGGGTACGAAAGGAAAAGCTGTGGTCGTGGCACGCAATGAAGGAACAAGCAAGAAAACCTCGACAAGACCTGATGGCGAGCCAGCTGCTAAGCGAGCAAGAAACGCCGAGCTCACTCCGGCACCAGCTCTTGAATCAAGGAGGAATGGGAAGCAAGCAGCCGTTGGATCCGACGAGGATGAGCTCAGAGCCATAGTCCCCCATGAAGCCAACTGTGGCAAGAAGGCCAAGAAGGAATCGAAGCCCGAGCCCGAGGAAGAACATTTCCCAACTACTGAGGAGTACTTGGACCACTTTAACTCTATAAGAGTGGCTCAAGGTCGGTTCCCTGATATGGAGTTGTTGAGGAAGCTTGAGATACTCGATGATATTACCCTCATCTTTCAAAACATGGGCCTGGCCGAGTTCTTCACGATGAGCGATGTTGCTTATGAGGGGATCACACAACAGTTTCTTGCCACTTTGGAGGTTGTCATCTATCCCAAGAGAGATCCCAAGCGTTTACATGGCAAAGGGTTCGGCCACATTGAGTTTGACATGGAAGGCGTGCACTACAAGGTCAGTTTCAAGGAGCTTGATGAGATATTTGGTTTTGAAAGGAATGGAAGCTCGCTTGACAAGTTCGTGTACCCAAAAGAAGAGTTAGCCGCCTTGTGGGAAACAATCGCTTTTGGACCTTACTTGGGAGGCAAGAGCAAAACGAGTTGCATCAGGAATCCTGCGATCAGATACACCAACCGAGTTCTCGCCTCCACATTCTTCTCGACCTATAACCCCGGTGTTATTCATACGGCCGAGCTTGAGTTGTTGGGACTTGGACTGAAGCCGCTCATCACTCAAATGAAGAACAAGAAGGAGTTCCAAGGGCCAATGCATGTACCCTCTTTAGGCGCGTTCTTTGCGATCCAAATGCTCACTTACAGACACAATGTGTGGCGTGACCGAAAGAAGAAAGGAGCAAGGAGGCTTCAGAATGGTTGGATTGTCACCAAGATTTTGAGAGCTCAAGGATTCATATTCCCTGATTCACCATCAAGGCCGAGTCTCATTGATGAGCAGTAGCAAAAGTGGTTTCTTTGGAGGCAAGTCAGGGGATAAATGGGTTTACAACTTCACACTGATGCACAGAGACGGCACACAGGTCCTACTGCCTAACCGAGGCCTCACCATGCTTGATAAACAGTGTAACGTCTCCTTCTATGTCCTCAAAGATCAGTTGTACAACCCATCTCTCGACCCACCAATGCGCAAGTGCACCAAAACCGCAACTAGCAAGCCTCAGAACGAGAACGGCCCAGCCGGATGTGAGAATGAGGAACAGAGGCACACTGAGAGAAGGATTGCAGCAGGACGATATCACTTTGATCCGTATGTGTGGGGTGAGCCTGAATACCATACCAAGAAGCTGTATTCGCGAGTGAACACTCTCCAAAAGTGGTGTAAGTGGCAAGACAAGACCATTCACGCGTTGGTGGACTGTGTAAGGCACCTGAAAAAGAAAGTCAAGCAACTTACCAGACCATCTTCTCCGGATGAAAATAAAAGCTTAGTAAAACAAAAGAAAACAATGACTTGATCTCAAGAAGATCCAAAGTTCTAATGCTAGAATGAACTCAGGCAAAGAGGACTGGATCGATCCTGCTGATAGCAGGAATTTTTCAATCCTTGATCAATTCCTCAACTACTCATGTCATTGTAGCACTTGAGGTATCAATCCAAATGGAGAGATTCTAGACACTAGAACTATGAGGAGCTATCTTAATTCAAGTCTAACAAGCGGATGAGTTGGTAACAAGGTGATCTAAAATATAAAGTAAACAAAAAAACAAGCAGTAATTTAAGAACAAGCAACAAGACAACAAAACAAAGACTCAGATTCAAAACAAAGAGAAAGCTAAACCTCTAGATGTGATCATTGATTAGGGTGCTTTAGAGATTTATTCATGATGCTAAGAACAATAATGCAATGCAAGTTACTCTTTAGTCTAGACTTCAAAAGCAGATTAATTCATTCCCATGACAATAAACTCTTTGTAAATCACTTAATCAAGATTAATTCACCTTAAGCAAGATCAAGCAATCAACAAGCATAAAGTATCAAGTCTAATAATGACCAAACGGTTTCTATTTCAAGGAGACCGAATCTTACACAGAAAGCAGCAACAAGCAATCACATGATCTCAAAACCAATTAACTTAGAACTCAAATTTAGACTAATCCTCTCATGAAGGCATTAATCTCTACACTAATCCACTTTCAAACCAAATCATCATTTGTGAAATATGAATCAGTGAGCATTAAGAAACAGTTCTAATATGTCATTCATGCATTTAACAAATCATTCCCATGATGAAAAAGGCATAAACCCTTAGCTTAGCTCATTCAGACATTTCATCAAACACCTTGTGGGTGGAGAAATGACTAAGGTCTAGATCAGAGTGATGTGCAAAGATCTAGCATTAAGAGCAGCTAACTAAGGAAAGGAGATGAGAATCTAGAACCTAAACATCATAAACCGATCATCTAAGCACCCTAATCTACACACCTAGAAGCTTAAAAGATAACTACTCACTAATCATGATTAACACACCATTTCCTTTGCAAGAGGTGGTGTTAATCATGATTAGAAGCAGAGATGAGATGATTAGATGATAAGAAACAGCTTTAAGATGATTAAATCTGCTAGATATCTCTTGATAAAACTCGTTTTTACACTAAGAAGCAGAGAGAAAACAAAAAGAGGCAGATTAGAGGATAAGATAAAGCATAACTAGGGTTTTAGTCTCTAAAAACTATTTATATAAAAGGGTGTGGGCCGGGTCAGCCCAGGACAAACTGGGTACTGACCCGCCCTTTCTGGGTTGCTGGAGCCACCCCTCGCCATCTGAAGAAGTCTCACACCGAGGGCCATACACCAGGGGGTCATGTGCTGGGTTGAAACTTTGATGAACACTTGAAGAACATGCATGAGACTTGGCATTTGATCCGGTTAAAGCTTTGAAACGTGAAGAGGATTTGTTTGTGATCTGGGTTGGAGAGATGAGGACCTCGGCATACATGCCGAGGTGCCTGGTACCTGAGGTTTGTGTAACATAGGAGCTCGGCATAACATGCTGAAGGGTTCACACCAAGGTCTGCTTCAACACTTAGTCGTTTGGGGATCATTTTGGTGATCAAGGGAGCCTCGGCGTTGAAAGACCGAAGTCCTACCTCGAGGTATAGTTCCAAGGCTTCGTAAACATGCCTCCTCGGCATACATGCCGAGGTATTCACGCCGAGGTAGGACACAACACTTAGCTTACAGTCGCATCTCTTAAAACCCGAATTGAGCAGCTTCTCTTCTGTTCAGTGTAACTTTCAGCTCGTAACTCCAAATGACCTGAAACCAGTTCCATGAGAAAGATAACTCATTCATCTCGATCTTTGGTGAAGAAACTATCGGCGCTTGGGAAGTGGAAGGCTTCCTGGAGGGCTCATCTTCGCAATGCATTTACACGATCAGAGAAAGGCGTCTAGACATGTGTCCATTCCGGAGACGTTAACTTCTTGCTCATACATTTGAATTGGATGATCTTGGACGTTCTGGAAAGAGGACTCAAACATCTCTGATTCTTATGAAGACCCCGGAAACTGAATCTGCCTGGAAGTGCGCCGTCCTTCGCATTCTTCGGAGCTCATCGGGTCGGTCCAAGACGGCAGCGAGACAGGGGTTTCTTCCGACGAGCTCAACTTTCTGCTCACAAGTCCGAATTCCATTATTCCACTTGATATGGATCCATGATCCAATCGTCTCCAACTTTGATGAAGCCCCCGACAACTGAATCGGACCGGAAGGTTCCCCGGACAGGCGATCATTCAGGAGTATCGGATTGCTCCGGAATGGATGCGAGAGAGGTCTGTCTTCAGATTACCATATCTTTCAGATCCGTGGGTCAAATGCTTTGATTCCAACTGTTATGAACTCTTGACTCAGTTATCTCCAACTTTTATGAAGAATCCGACAGCTGAATCGGCCGGCAAGATCTTCCGGTGACGCGATTTCGGAAATGTATCTGCACCCGGGATTTTTGGCCGAGAGACTTGACCGCGGTACGTGTTTTTGGCCGAGAAAGCTACCCGCGGGAAGGATTTTGGCCGAGGATCTTCGACTTTCAGTACAGCATTTTGCCGAGAAACCCAAAATTGCTCCTTTTTACCATTTTTGATCATTCCAACTCCATTTCTTCATCTGAATCACATCCTCCACTCCAAATTGGCTCCAAAAGCACCTGTTTAACACTCCAAAACATGCAAAACTCTCTTGGACCTAATGTAATCTCCTAAGTCCTAAAACAATGCTTAAAGACCTAAAATGCATGAGATAAGACATGATTTGGACTAAAATATGTACACCTAATGATGCAATTTATGAATATATCACCTGCCTCGGCATTCTTACCGGAACCCTCAGAAAGCAGCCCACCACGTCAGTCCACGCCCTCTTGCTCGGGAGTTCATATTTCCTTTTAGAGAGAAGTGATCACAATGAGAATTCAAGTTCATGCTCAATTATGCAATGCAAAGTGTATATACCATATTGCATTTAGTTTATTTTTTTTTAACTTCTCTCACACGCTTCTATAACACACGGGACTGTGTTATTTAAGTGTGGGGGAGGAGCTTCGTGTTTTCTGATCTTGTTTTCTTTGTTCTTATTTGACTTTTGCATTCTTGAGTCTCATTTAGCTTTGTACATATGATAAAATTGCATCATTCTAGTGCATCCTCGCATTCTAAAGATCGAGTCTAGCTGCATCATGTAGGATGGCATCAGTGCAAAGGAGCAAATGATTAGATTTTTTCCTAGAAAGTAAATCCACTTGAGAACTTGAACTAAATATGCTTGTGAAACTTCATTCTGTGCTTGTTAAAGCTTGAAACGATTTGAATCTGAGGAAAGCAAGTTTGAATTACACTCAACTCTAGCTAAGTGATAACCCTGAACTTGAATTGTAAATATCTTTTGACGCATTGCTTGAATAGGCTTGTGGATACCGATATACATACTTGAGCTAGAATCGTTGTTTTTACCACCCTCCTTCCTTAGCTCAAGTAGCTGAATCCGCATCATGGATCAGTTCCCTCACCTTGAACCCATCTTTCTTTCGAGCCAATGTTTGTGTGTGAATTGTAAGGCCACCTTGGACCGAACTTAGCAGAAAGTGTTAGGTTTAGAGCGACAAGGGCATGTCTCATTGAGTGCTATGTTCCAACATCAAGGAACTGAGAGTATTGGCGAGAAATAAGTGTGGGGGAAAAGACTTGTTGGTGAGTGGAAAAAGGTGAGATGAGTGGAAAAGAGAAAGTGGAAATAGCTAGGGGAATGAAAGAAAAAGAATTGAGTCTTGGATTTGAAAAGATGAGCTCTGTTGCTTTTAAAAGAAAAATTTAGTCTTTGAAATGAAAAGAAGCCAAAAAGGCTCAAGTGTTCTAAAATGAAAAGAAAAGAGCTGTGTGAATAAGTGAACACCAAGGCTTGAGAATTAAAGCAAAAGAGGGTCCCCTAGTGAAAAGAAGACGATTGAGAAGAGTGAGGATCTTGAGAAGGTGAGCAAGTGAGAAAGCTTTGAATGGAGTGGGGGGTGTGATGAGTCTTGCCCTTGTATGCATCGGTTGCTTTTTACCTTTAGCATTCTTCCGAAGTTTGGTCGCTCATAGAGAGATCCCTTGCTGCATTACACCCGCTTGAATATTGATGAGATCATTTTTATCTCATGACCTTACCCTAGCCAAGCCAGCATATTTGAACATTGCATCATTTGATTCACCGGTTACGAACTTAATGAATGTGAAAGAGTTGAATGTGATAATGACTTGTGGAGATTCCGTGCTTTAGTTGGAAAATAACTGAGTATAGCTTTGCATTGCATATTTGAGCATGAATCCGAGTTCTCTTTGTGATCACTTCTCTCTAAAAAGGAAATATGAGCTCCATCTGCACTACAACCTCTTTCTCTCATTTGTTCTCTTCGCTTGAGGACAAGCAAAGGACAAGTGTGGGGGAGTTGATATGTCTATATTTTACATCATTTAGAGTGCATTTTAGAGTCCTCATCATGTGTTTTCCCATGTAAATTGAGTCTTTAGGCATGAAAATAGGATTTAGGGCTTGCATTAGGTCCCAAAGAGTTTTGCATGTTTTGAAGTCTTTATCAGGTGCTTTGGAAGACATTTGGAGCTTAAGAAGAGGAACAGAGAAGAAAACGGTGAAGAAAAGGGTCAAAAATGGTGAAAACCGCTTGGAGGAATTTCTCGGCCAAAACACGTACCGGCTGGACAGAAACCTCGGTCAAAAAGCTTACCGAACGCTCATTACCGACCAAAACCCTTACCGATCGACCAAAATCAGCCTGGGTCGAGTATCGGGTGCAAGATACCACGGGTTAAGTTTTTGGCCGAGGCGAGAGAATTTTACGGCTAAAAAGCTTACCGCGGTACATAGCCCTCGGTCATTTTCCTTACCGCGGGAAGCTTTTCTCGACCAAAACCTGTCTTTGCCCGCGCATTTCAAAGATCAGCAATCCGGGGAACCTTTCGGTACGAATCAGTTGGCGGGGTCTTTATCAAAGTTGGAGAGCATCAAGCAAAGATCCCAGAACAGTTGGAATCATCCAATTCGGACCAGTAGGGAGAAAGATACAGCTTCCGGAAGATGCACCAACATTACACGCATCCGAGAACCGAACGGCGGATTTCAAAGATCACGGCAGACGAAGCCTTTCCGGACCGAACTAGCCTGCCCGGTCTTCATCAAAGTTTGAGATCTGTGAAAGAACGTTTCAGAACAGTTGGAAGCGCTCAGTTCGGAGCAGTGGTTCAAAAGATAAGGTCTCCGGAGTTCACATTGGTTCAAAAGCTTGTTTTCCGGTGAATCCGATGAGGTGCAAAGATGTGAAATCCAGGAAGCCTTCCACTTCCAAAGCTCCGACGGTCCCTTTACCAAAGTTCGAGCTTATTGAGTCACCTTGACTATGGAACAGGTCTCAGAGCAATTGGACTCGTGTGTTGAAAGTTACTGTTTCCGGAAGGCAATATGGTCGATACGAGCCCAAATGAGTTGTGATACGCGCTAAGTGTTTTCTCAGGGCTCGGCATCATTACCTCGACATCGTCCAAGTCAAAGATCAAATCTTGGGAGTATTCTGGACTAGACCTTGTGCTGATGCCTCGGCATGTTGGGACCAAGGCATGCACACGTAAGAAGTGAAGCTGGAAACGACTAAGTGTTGAACGTGCACCTCGGTGTAATGACCTCGGCGTGCATGCCGGACTCTGTTCTCCCGAACCCCTCGACTACCAAGCCCCTCGGCATTTTATCCCGAGGTCCCTTGTCACAAACCCAGAATCAAGAACAAGACGGCTCAAGAACACACACGTGAAGATGGATCGAAGACTAGGGTTCATGCATGTTCTTGACGTGTTCTTCACGAGATCTTCATTTGAATCCTGACTCACGTGCACTCCTCGACATGAAGACCTCGGCTTCACTCTCCGACACACCGTGGCACTCACCCATCAACCCAAGAAGGCGGCTCAGTACCCGGTTTGTTCCGGGCTGACCCGCGACACTTTCCCTTTGCTATAAATATATTTTAGGACCAAAAACCTAATCATCTTATCTCTTATCTGTTTTTAGCTCTAAGAACTTACCTCTTTGGTGATACTTGATTAATCTAATCCGATATCTCGTTTTTGCATCAGAATCTTGTTCTCTTTTTATATCTTTTATCATCCAGCATCTAACTCCTTATCATGATAAGCTACACGTCTTGCAAAGGACTTAGTGAGCTCGTTATGATCAGTGAGTAGTCGTTTAAGCGGCTTTAGATAGGTAGATTAGGGTGCTTTCAAGATAGATTAATGGGTTTAGGTGTCTAGTCTTGCATGTTTCATTCTTTAACCGACGAGATCTCTAGGCTAGATCCAAGCACATCACTTGAGGTTCAGATCTGAGACATATCTCGCATCAAAAGTGTTTGTAGAAATGTCTGAACCACTCGGTTAAAGGTTTAAGAGTCTTTCATCGCGAGAGTGATAGTTTGTTCTCTTAAATGACATTTTTGAACTGAATCTTATAGCTGACTGATTCATGCTTCTCAAAAGGGATTTTGGTATGAAAGAGGATCAGTTTAGATGTTTAATACTTTCATGAGAAGATTAACATGCCTTGAGTTCAAAGTTAAATGAAATCGCTTGATAAAATGATTCATTAGCCCATTAGTCTAGCTTGGAAGCACCCGAGTCAAGTATCTCGTCTAAAGCTTCTGCCTTTATCATATATTATCATCATCCGAACCATTTATTTGTCATTTGCAACTTAGTTTTGTTTAAATCTCATCTTTTGTTTCATCACTTGCTTATTTACTTGTTAATTAGTCTAGCTAAAAACCCTTGCTATTCTCTCTTGACTTAAGGCAACAAATGACATAGATAGTGTCTCCATTACAAGTTTGGTTTGATAACCCCTTGTACTACAAGGACAGGGGTATTGATAACCTCTTTAAAGGGTGAAAACTCTTAGTTATCACTTCCCTTCATAGATCAAATGATAGAAAGATTAGCTAATCACGCCTACTATTGCTTCGTTGATGGATACTCCGGATTTTTCCAAATTCCTATTCGCCCGGAGGATCAAGAAAAAACGACATTCACTTGTCCATATGGCACGTTCGCTTACCGACGTATGCCTTTTGGATTATGTAATGCACCTGCTACCTTCCAGCGATGCATGATGTCGATCTTCACAGATTTTATTGAGGATTTCATGGAAGTATTCATGGACGATTTCTCTGTCTACGGATCTTCTTTTGAAAAATGCTTAGGCAACCTTGGTAAAGTTCTGCAAAGATGTGAAGATAAGCACTTAGTATTAAATTGGGAAAAATTTCACTTCATGGTACAAGACGAAATCGTGCTTGGGCACAGAATTTCCGGAAAAGGTATTGAAGTTGACAAAGCTAAAATCGAAGTCATGACCAGCCTACAACCTCCCACAAACGTAAAAGGAATTCGTAGTTTCTTAGGACACGCAGGATTCTATAGGCGATTCATAAAAGATTTTTCTCAAATAGGTAGACCTCTTACGCGTTTGCTTTGCAAGGAAACGAACTTCGAGTTCGATGATGAGTGCTTAGCCGCGTTTCATATGATCAAACAAGCCCTTGTCTCCGCTCCTGTCGTGCAAGCACCTGATTGGGAACTCCCATTCGAAATCATGTGCGATACAAGTGACTATGCAGTCGGAGCAGTGCTTGGCCAACAAAAAGATAAGAAACTGCACGTAATCTACTACGCAAGCAGAACTCTAGACGAAGCTCAATGCAATTATGCTACAACAGAGAAAGAACTTCTAGCTGTCGTATTTGCATTTGAGAAATTCCGTTCTTATCTCGTAGGATCTAAGGTCATAGTTCATACTGATCATGCTGCAATCAAGTATTTAATGTCTAAGAAGGACGCTAAACCTCGGTTGATAGATGGATCCTCCTACTGCAAGAATTCGATATCGAAATTCGAGATCGGAAAGGAGCAGATAATGGAGTTGCAGACCATCTTTCACGAATTCGAGTTGAAGAAAGATTGCCTTTAAATGACAGTTTGCCTGAAGAAAACATCTATGCAATAGATACTACCCCCAATGCCAATACCGCACCACCACGTCCTCTAATGCGATGAGCAGATGCTTTCAACACCCCATGGTTAAGACACATAGCGAATTACTTAGCAGCCGATGTAGAAACACCACAATTCTTTGGTTATAGGAAGAAAAAGTTTCTGAAAGACATAAGACATTATTTTTGGGATGAACCCTATCTCTATAAGAGATGTGCTGATGGGTTATTTCGAAGATGCGTGGCTGAAGAAGAGATGGAAGGAATTTTATTCGGATGCCATAGCTCGTCTTACGCAGGACACTTTGCAACTTTTAAAACTGCTTCAAAGATCTTACAAGCAGGTTTTTGGTGGCCTACTTTGTTCAAAGATACTCAAGCTTATATATCGCGCTGCGATAAATGCCAAAGAATGGGCAACATAAGCAAAAGGAATGAGATGCCTCAAAATTTTATTCTCGAAGTCGAAATTTTCGATGTCTGGGGAATAGATTTTATGGGACTCTTTCCTACTTCTTTTGGAAACCAATACATCTTAGTAGCAGTAGACTACGTCTCTAAGTGGGTTGAAGCAGTTGCTAGCCCCACAAATGATGCAAAAGTTGTCATGAAGCTGTTTAAATTTGTTATATTCCCACGTTTTGGAGTTCCTAGAATTGTGATAAGCGACGGAGGATCGCACTTCATCAACAGAGTTTTCGAGAATCTTCTTAGAAAGAATGGAGTTACACATAAAGTTGCTTCTCCATACCATCCCCAAACCAGCGGTCAAGTAGAGATCTCAAACAGAGAAATCAAGTCGATTTTGCAGAAAACAACTGCAGTTCATCGCAAGGATTGGTCTACCAAGCATGACGATGCATTATGGGCATATCGAACAGCATTGAAGACACCATTAGGAACAACACCATTCAATCTAGTTTATGGAAAAGCATGTCACCTTCCAGTAGAACTCGAGTATAAGGCGCAATAGGCTATCAAGGAGATGAACAAGAATCTGAAAACAGCTGGAGAAAGAAGACTACTTCAACTTCACGAGTTAGAAGAAATCCGACACAATGCTTACGAAAACTCGAAGATCTACAAGGAGAAGACTAAATTATATCATGATAAGAAGATTATTCATAGAACTTTTGCTCCTAACGATAAGGTACTTCTTTTCAATTCTCGTCTTAAGCTTTTTCTAGGAAAATTACGATCAAGATGGTCAGGACCCTTCACGATAAAGGAAGTCAAGCCATATGGAGCCGTTGTCCTGTGGGACAGAACCGGAAACTCATTCACAGTGAATGGACAGCGTGTAAAGCCATATCTGGCTGAAGAAACAGAAGACGAAAGAGAAGTGATGTTTTTGATTGATCCATCATCGGCCAATGATGAGATCAAGGAGTGTCACGACCGCGGTTAAGTCTAATTGAGCAACAATGTTAAGCTAATGACTTGAAACAAGCGCTTAGTGGGAGGCTACCCACTTGGTATTTTATCTATTTCCCTTTGACCTTTATTTTCTATTTCCATTGCTTTGTTTCTGTTTCATTTAATTTCAGATTTTCAATAAGGAAGAATAAATACAAAAGACGAGCAGCACTCTCCAGCATGATAAGTTCACTTAAACATTTCAACATTTCTATTTTCTTTACCATTCTTTCCAAGATTTATCACACTGAGGACAGTTTGAAATAAGTCTGGGGGAGGATCTTCATCCGTTACTAATGAAATTTGATTTGTGTTGAGTTTGTTTTGGACACATAAAATTTTTCAAAAAGTTTTTCATACAATTTTTAAAAATCGTTTTTAAAAAAAAAATAAAAATAAAAAATGTCTTTCAAAAAGTTTTCAAACCAGGAACACAATAAACAATACTATGATGAATTACACCAGTGTGCTTCTACGTTATTTCCTCGTTTTTTGCTCTTTTTGTGATTTAGGCCTAGACTAGGCGGTAGCTAGAATACTTGCATTACGAAATCCCACCAGAGGACTTCTATTCATGGAGATTCTTTTTGACATGATATACTAGCTCATTTTATTTGACCTTAATATTGACATTTAATTTTCTCATCATTGATTTTAGGCAGGCATCGACATACACATCTAGGACGTGTTTTACCCTCACTTTTACCACTCTTTGTCGTCCTAGATGACCAGTTTATCTTTATCTAGTACCATACCCTAAACCCAAAACCCTTGTTTTCAATCCTCGTGCATTCTCTCTTTAGTTTATATCAGCAGATATGTGCAAAAACGTCGGAGAGAAGAGGAGCGACGCAGTTTTCAGTCACTCACAAAGGAGAATGAATGGAATTGGGAAGGAAGAGTATCAGAAACATCAAGAAGCTTTACAAGACAAATCTTAACTGGTAATTTCGTGCTCTCTAAGACTCTATATCTAAAGGTGTTCCCTCTCTTTCAAAAAAAAAAAAAAAAAAAAAAACAAATAACAAATGAAAAGAGAGAGGGAAACAAAAAGCCTAATGAGTCCTAGATTGTCGAAATTTGTGGAGCAAGAAGAATCTACTAAGCGTTTATAGAGCTATGTTTCTGAAAGATTTACAAAAATCTAAGTCTGGGGGAGTTAGGAGAGAACCTGAGGAAGAAGGCCAGTAATCTATGGCAAGAAGAAAGTGACTGAAAACTGTGGATACCAACAGCTTCACTCTCTCTTGCGGTTTTGCATAATATCTTGCATTCTCCAGATCTTCAGGTAACCCGTAAAAACTTTAAGCCTTACCCCTAGAATAACCCTTTTTACACCTAGCCTAGATTGCCTTGCCTAGACTTTCTTTGATGAGAACCACCGAGATTTCTAATGAATGTTAAGAGCTAGTTGACTGGAAGTCAGATCTAAGTGTGTAGATTTTCGCATGACGAATTAACGGACTAGTTTGCTTGTATTTTGGTGAGAATTTTCTAGACTAGATCCAATCCAAATAGATGTTTCACGATAAGTTATGGTTTAGAAGGACGGTCACTGAGATATTGTGTAGTTCCTGCGATTTTCAAAAATTTTCTTTCCTGACTTAAGTTTGTTTGAGGACAAACAAAAAGGTAAGTCTGGGGGAGTTGATAACACCGTATTTTGACCACTTTTATGGATCATAATAATGTCTAATGCAGGTGTTTTAACTCTGTTTTCAATGTTTTTAAAGTGTTTTCAATGTTTTAGAGTTTCAAAAGACTTTACAGGAAACTTGGGCAAAAGATATGCAATTTGGAACAAATGAGCAATTTTGGATAAATGCAGACCGTCAGAAGTATGACAAGCGATGAAGACCTTCTCACCGTCTGATCACCCCCAAAATTTGAGAAAACATAGAGGATCCAACCAGCTTTCTAATGCACTTGGTTTGGAGACAATCCAACGGTTAGATCTTCAGATACTCCCGATGCAAGAATGACAAAAAATGCAGTTCCGGAAGAGAGCAAGTGCCGGGACCGCGGCCAACACCCATTTTCCCGCGGGTAGAGCCACCGCGACCGCGGACTTTGGTCGTTCACTTTCCTGACGACTTAATTAAAGCCCAGATCAATTCCTTTCGTTATTTTTGAAGCCCTAAGTGTCCAGGACCACCCCAGAAGCTATAAATACCCTCTTTAGGTCATTCTAAAGAGGCAGAATCGAAACTAATAGACAAAGAGGAGAGAGAGATTTTCGTGCAACCCTAAGGAGGAGCCGCCGCCGCTTGAAGAAGGAGAAGCCGCCGCTGGAGTGCAATCATCGCGTCTCCGTCCGCTTCTCCGTTCTTTGTTTCTCTTCCTTCTTTTCTTTCATTTCCTGCAACTTTCAATACTCTGTGATGATTGTTTACATTATGTTTGAGTAGTTACCCAGTTGGGTTTAAAGGGATTTTTCAAAGGGAATTTCATGTGTCATTGCTTATGAATCGGTAGATTTAGGATTTATAATCTTCTAGATGTTCTTCGTTTGCCTTTAATCTTACTGCGTGATTCTTTGCTGGCCACTTAGAAGCTGATCTGATATGATATGTTGCGAAAGCTTTCATTAATTGTCTGAACTAGGGTGAAACGAGCAATTCTTCTATATGAGTGGAAACCTACCTGTAGTTGAGTTGTGAATGTTGATGAGTCTTGTTCTGCTATTTCATCTTCTCCCTTCCAGCATCAGAGTGGAAACCTACTGATTAGGGTTGCGAGAGATAGTTGTTTAGTGCTGCGAAAGTAGGCTATTCATACTTCCGTGCCTCGAGTTCTAGAACATAAGTAGTTGATTACCTTTATCACTTGTTTAAAATCGACATACCTTAGTCCATGAACCCCTTCGAAACCCCTTGAGCCCCAACGTTTTTCTTTTATTGCTTACAACCTTCAATTTAATTTGCTTTTCATTTTCTTGTTCTTTGCTTTCAATCGCCTAGTTTAATCGCCATTTAATATCATTCGCTTTTGTTTAATCGATTTTTACTTGCTTTTATTTGCTTTCACTTTCAATTGCTTTTACTTGTTTAGCTTTCTAGTTTAGATTTAGTGACAACAAAAAAACCCAAAACCAAAACCAAAACCTTTTTAGTTCTAATCTGATTTAAGTGTTGCAGTGAATTCGTACTGAAACAACTAAGTCTCTGTGGATCGATACCCTAAGTACTACAGCGCACATCTGTGCACTTGCAGACATTTAGGGGTTATAAATTTAAAACCTGAAGCTTAGTAAAACGAAAACAACAACCAACCCCGTTTACAAACCCGCATCAGGGAGGCAGTTTGTTTTGCCATGAACAAGAAGGTTTCTGATGGTACTGAGGATAAGGGGCTGAGAACAGATCAAGAAACTCCCCAAGATGGAATCTCCAGGCTTGATTCATCAATAGTGAAGCCCACCTCACTTCCAAAGCTGGGTAATCCAGGGAAGTTTACCATCTCTTGCACTCTTAGAAACTTTAGAGTTGAGAATGCTTTGTGTGATTCAGGCTTAAGTGTTAGTATAATGTGTAAGGGCATGATGGAGAAGTTAAGGGCCAAGTCTCTAAAGTCCTACCCTTCTTCTATCAACTTTGGAGATTCCTACTCCAAGAAACCATATGGGCTCTTAGAAGACTATCCACTACAGGTTGGTGAATGTATCATCCCCACTGATTTTGTAATCATGAAGATGAAGAAGACCAAGGAGCTCCCCCTTTTGCTTGGAACTTCATTTCTCAACACCACTGGTGCAATGATTGACTTTGATACTCAAAGAGGGGTGCTTACAAAAGTGGATAAGGATGTCTCTTACCCTGTTACACCTCCTTTGGCAGAATTTTGTGGATCAGTTTTTCAAGAGATAGAACTGCCTAAGGTACTTGAAATGAAGTATGTGGGCACTACTGGACTTCTAGGTGGATCCCAATCTGTTTCAGCTTTGGAAAAGGAGAAAGACCCTTACCCCAATGTTTATAAGTATGAGAATGGAGGGCCATTGATCAGAGAAGAAGACATCTTGCTCTCATGGTCTCCTACACTTGATGATCTAAAGATGATGAATACCATGAGTGATGGCTCAGCATCAAAATACAAGAGCATTGAACCTGACCCTTCTTCTCAAGACTTTACTCTCACTCCTTGGGCTGATGATGATGGATCTCTGAAGTATAAGCTGGATTGCAATGGAAAATCAGGACTGTTTGCTAAGGTCAGGGCAGGTCTCACAAAGGCAATACTTGATAGGGACCAATATGGTATTCAGGAGCTGGTGAACAAAGGCTCCAAGATGGGACATCAAGGACAAGGGTCTAATGGTTATCAAAGGCAGACAACCTCGGCTTTCATGCTCAAGACCATTGAGATGCTAAAGAGCATCAGTGCTCCTCCTCACCACAACTAAGAACATGTTTTGAAAAGTCAAACTTAGTGACTTTAAGCAAAGTGCTCTTGGGAGATACCCCAAGCTTATCTTTGTATATATTTCTTTTTAATCTTTTCCTTTCTTTCTTTTTATGTTTTAGGATGTTTTTATGGGTTTTGTGATTTGTTTTCAGGTCCCAGGTGACTTATGGAGGCTGTGGTTAAAGAACAAGGTCCAATGGGTCTGTGAGAAGGCTGAGAAAGGACCTAAGGCATGGAAGCTTGAGAGGCGCCTGGTGTGCTACTTGAGTGTGCGACATGGGTCAAGCCAAGAACCAAATTGCACATGTATTAGCAAAAGAAACCTACATGGTTGTGTGAGGTGATCATCTAGCAGCAGGAGAGTTGGCTATGAAAAAGCCTAAGTGTTGCTGGTGTGCGAGTTAGGCTTGCGAGATGGACCAGAGAGAGACCAAGCAGCACATATACTCGCACCTTGCACCTACTTGGTCATGCGAATCAGCTCAGGCACGTTCCATGACGCACACCAAGAAGAAACAAAGGATCCTATAAGAATGATCAGTGCGAGATGGGTTTGCGGTATAGTCAAGAGCAGGTCATAAGTCGCACAAGTACTCGCGTTTTGTACCAGTTTAGGCATGCTACTCAGCTCTCCATAAACCCATGCCACAGCACAATAAGAATAGCAAGCCTTTCATGAAGTGTTGAGATGTGCAGCTCAGGCTTGCGAGACGGGAAAAGAGGATCCCAACCAGCACAAATACTCGCCAAAAGAACCGAGTTAGTCCTGCGAGTGGGATCAAAGAAGATTCTATGTAGCACACAAAGGAGGAAACCAGATCTTTAAGGAAGGAGAGCAGCGCATGCGAGATAGGAAGGAGAGCAGCCCATGTCGCACAACTGAGGAAAGCCAAGCTTTATGTGTGACTTGGGTGTGCGAGTCGATCCAAGACCAGTCCATGTCGCACAAGGACTACAAGCCAAGCCCAATCCATCTCCAGTAATGTTTAGCCTCACCTGGTGCAGCTACTCACTCCATGATGAGGTCATCGAGCACTCTAATGAAGATCCCAAAATCCCAACACTCCAAACAGGTCCCATGAATCGGTCTAGAACTAGGAGCCTGCGTGAAAATATCAACTTAGCCGTATCTAGCTTCATACAAGCACCCGAGGAGGAACAAGTAGAGGACACGGCCCAAACTCAACCGAACCAGCTACGGTCTAACAAGAAAACAGGTATGAAATATCTCTTGACAAGAAAAGGAGTCGAGACCATCACAAATCCCAAGGAGATCATCACTCAAGAGTCCAAAACAAGCAACACCAAACACTTAGCCGATAGCGATCAACCGGAGCCTGCACAAGATACGCTAGCTGAGGAAGAGGCTGCCAAGGGAAGGATTCATGCACTTGAAACAAGCATCACCAACACTACCAAGGCCGCAGAAGACCACCTGAAGATCGCCCCAACACACGTTAAGAGCAGCTCATTTCTCCCATGGCCTCTTTTGCGTGTACAACAGGTAAACTTTGTTTATGAGTTTTGTACAGGAACAAAAGACCAGCTCAGTGGTGACTAAGAGCCACGAGAGTCCAGAGACACCAGAGATCAAGTCTCGGTGAAGACTCAAGAGTTTATTTTCTTTTTAATTCATTTAAGTAGAACTCTCCTTATTTGTGTCCAAATGAGACAACTCACTGTTTACTTGTTTCGTTGCCGTTTTCTTTTGTTTCTTTTGCAATTGCTGTGTTTTTTGAGTCTTTTCTTTTCATTTGAGTCGAACCCTAGAAGGTTCAAGCTGATGGACTGTTTATAAAGTCCCCTTGCAGCTTTGTAGTTCGATACCTTTTGCTTATCAATAAAATAACGCCGTTTTCTTTGAAGCTTTTCCTTGAGAGAGTTGCTTATTTTTGTGTGTGTGTGTGATTCCACTCAAAGGTTAGTTTTTGCTGTATCAGAGAGCCTTCCATCCGCTCTGTGGTGCCATCGATTCACCCTCACTTCCCCTGAACCGATCCAACAAGAGAGACAGCTTGTTAGATCTCCATCGATTCATTGTGTGACTCTACCCCCAGGCATACATCATTTTTGGTATCAGAGCCGAGTTCTGCCATCAGGTGATATCTATCCATCTCTAGTTTATCTTTATTAGTTGTTGCTTGCTGATCTTATAAAAAAAAAAAATAGATCGCTTTTGTTTATCCTAGGTTTTTGCATCATTCAACTGGTTCCCTTTGTTGTTGCGTGTGATCTAGTTGTTGTTTCATTATGTTTGAGTCATTTAGTTGTTAAAAAAAAAGAGTGTGCCGTTGAGGTTCTTTTCTCACAAGTTTAGGGTTCTAGACTATTGAGACTTATAACCTCTTTGAGTTACTCGTTTTCTCTGTTGCTTGATTGTGTTTGGTCTTCGTTTTGAATTGTAGCCTGTTCTTTGTTTCGTGTTCTAGCTAGAGTCCCAAGAGTTTAAGTCAAAAAAAAAAAACTAGTTCGAAGTTTTCCATTTCTCCATTTGTGCTATTTCCTTTTCAACAGTTTTCATGCGTCTTGTCATTTGCAACTTTTCCTTTTACCTTCTTGTGTCTTTAAGTCCTTCTGTCCCGGGTACCGTGATTCCTTTTGTTTTATTGTGAGCACAGGAACGACCTCGAGATACTATGGCTGAAGATCCCGTACCACAAGAAGAATTGATGCAAATACTTACGGCGATGTGAGAAGAGATGAGGACGATGAGGCAGGAGTTTGGGGATCGAGTTGGTCGTCTACAGCAGCCACCACTGGCACCGGCTGTTGCAGCTGCAGCTGGAAGAGCTCGAGAGCCCCGACGAAACCCACCCCAACCAGAAGAAGTCATGCCCATCTTAGAAGATGATGTTCCACATGACCCGTTAGTATGAGAACAACAACGAGCTCAAGACCCCTTGAGAAGACAGAACGCGAGGCAAGACAAACCAAGAGAGGGCAATCTAGATGTTAAGCTTACTCCTCCTGCTTTTGTAGTTAATTGGGACCCTGATATCTACTTGGATTGGGAGAGAAGGCTTGAATACATCTTTGAGTGTTACGGGTATTCTGACCGCAAGAAAGTGGCACTAGCTGGCGCCCAACTCACTGACAATACCCTAGCTTGGTGGGATAGAAACGTGGCTGACAGGAGGAGAAACCGTTTTGCACCGGTCACCACTTGGCGAGACATGAAGTTCTTGCTCCGATCAAGGTATGTACCTGATCACTATCACCAGGACTTACAAAAACGTTTTAGAAAGTTGTCACAGGGAGCTAGGTCCGTTGATGAGTACTATGAGGTGTTTGAGAAGCTGGTGAACCTGTTAGAGCTCAAGGAGAGTGAGGAGGCCATTATGGCTCAGTTTATAGACGGCTTACAAGAGCGTATAACTGTTGGAACGAGCTCAATATAGTGAGATGCATGAACTGTTGCACTTGTCATTGCAAGTGGAGCAGCAGATCATGCACAAAACGGCCTTGTCAAATAGAAACCGTGCCCCTCAGACCTGGAACGCTAGTAGCTCCAAGCCGGTGGACAAAGGAAAAGCTATAGAAATTGATTCACGCTACAAAGGAAAAGCCCCCGAAACAGTTAAGACCTCACGTGTGGAGCAAGGTAAGTTCCCTAGTGCCCCTAGAAGTCGTGAAATCATATGTTTGAAGTGTCAGGAGAGAGGTCACATGGCTAGGGAGTGCCCAAACCAGCGTGTAATGGTGTAGCTACCCGGTGGAGACTATGAGTCTCAAGATGAGCTCGATGATGAGCCAGATGATCTCGGAGAAGAAGTAGAGTACCCTGACATGGGAGATCTCTTAGTGACTCAACGTGTGCTCAGTGTCCTTGTCAACCGTGAGGAGAAGCTCCAATGTGAAAATTTGTTTCACACTCGTTGCACCATCCGAGACAAGGTATGTAACTTATTCATTGATGGAGGATCGTGTGCTAATGTTGCTAGCAAGTTTATTGTGGACAGCTTGGGACTAGAAACCGTTAAACACCCTCGACCATACAAGCTACAGTGGCTCAATGGCACGACCGAGCTTAAAGTTACCGAGCAAGTCACCGTTCCCTTTAGTGTAGGCAAATACCGAGATAAAGTCTTGTGTGATGCTGTGCTGATGCAGGCTGGACATCTTTGACTAGGGAGACCTTGGCAATATGATCATGCCACATTGCACAATGGACGTACCAACTTGTATTCATTCACGCACAGAGACCACAAGTATAACTTGGCCCAACTTACACCTTCCGAGGTACATGAATTACAAGCTAGTATGAGCAAGGAGCACGAGGTACGCAAAACTAACTTAGATCTCACTTCTGGTGCCATTTCCAAAACTTAAAGTGCCAAAGGCACTGTGCTACTAATGGTCTACAAAGAATTCTTGAGTGCAGGAAACAAGGAGTTAGACATACTCCGGAGATTCAAGCTCTTATTGAACGATTCAAGGATGTTTTCCCTGATGAAATACCCGCCGGCATGCCTCCCATTTGAGGAATTGAGCATCAAATAGACCTCATCCCAAGTGCAGCATTGCCCAATAAGCCAGCCTACAGGATGAATCTCGAGGAAAACAAGGAACTTGAGAGGCAAGTAAGAGATTTGATGGACAAGGGCTATGTGCGAGAAAGCCTCAGCCCGTGTGCAGTCCCTGTGTTCTTAGTGCCTAAGAAAGATGCACTTGGAGGATTTGCGTCGACTGTAGGGCTGTTAACAACATCACAATCATGTACAGACACCCTATACCTCGTCTGGACGACATGCTTGATGAACTAAGTGGTGCAACAATCTTCTCAAAGGTGGATCTTAAGAGTGGGTACCACCAGGTGCGAATGCGTGAAGGAGATGAGTGGAAAACCGCCTTCAAGACTAAATAAGGTCTTTATGAATGGTTGGTGATGCCATTCGGACTGACAAACGTCCCCAGCACCTTCATGCACCTAATGAACCAGGTTTAAGGTCTCTTATTGGTAAATTTGTTGTAGTGTACTTTGATGATATTCTCATTTACAGTAAGAGTTTACCTGTTCATCTCATGCACTTAGAACTAGTTCTTAAAACGCTTTGAAAGGAAGAGCTCTATGCAAACCTTAAGAAGTGCTCATTTTGTACTAACAAGCTTGTATTTTTAGGTTTTGTTGTTAGTGAACAGGGCTAACAAGTGGATCAGGAGAAGATAAAAGCTATACAAGACTGGCCGACCCCTTCCACCATCAGCCAAGTTCGGAGTTTTCATGGCCTAGCAAGTTTTTACCTCCGGTTTGTGCGAGATTTCAGCACAATAGCTGCCCCACTCACGACTGTTATCAAGAAGAACACACCATTCACATGGGGAGCCGCACAAGAAACCGCTTTAACTCCCTTAAAACTTGTTTAACTCAAGCACCTGTCTTATCTTTACCTGATTTTGATGTAACGTTTGAAGTTGAATGTGATGCTTCGGGACTAGGGATTGGAGCCGTGTTACATCACAGGCAGAGGCCAGTGGCTTATTTGAGCAAGAAGCTAAGCGGGGCCACCCTAAATTACCCCACCTATGACAAGGAGCTGTACGCGCTTGTAAGAGCATTGGAGACTTGGTAACATTATCTCTTCTCCAAAGAGTTTGTGATACACACGGACCATGAAACCCTGAAGCACTTGAGAGGTCAAACAACTCTTAAGAGAAGACACGCCAAGTGGCTGGAGTTCATTGAGACTTTCCCTTATGTCAATAAATACAAAAAGGGGAAAGAAAATGTGGTGGCAGATGCATTGTCGCGGCGACATGCACTGATCTTAACCATGGAGGCCAAAGTCTTGGGATTCGAACACATCAAGGGGTTATACGTGGAGTATCTTGACTTCTCTGAGAGTACAAGTCAAGTGGAAAAGGAGCCTTTAGAGCCTACTACCTGCACGAGGGGTTTTTATTTAAAGAAAAGAGGCTGTGCATTCCACAAGGGTCTATACGAGATTTACTAATAAGAGAAGCTCATGGTGGTGGCCTATTGGGTCATTTCGGCATGAAAAAGACCTTAGCCGTTTTGGTGGACCATTTCTTCTGGCCACATATGAAGAAATATGTGGAGAAATTTTGTTCAAAATGCATCACTTACCGCAAGGCTAAGTCCAAGTCACATCCCCACGGCTTATACATTCCTTTACCTATCCTTAATACCCCTTGGGTGGATATTTCCATGGATTTTGTACTAGGTTTACCCAAGATCAGGCACAAAGATTCTATATTTGTAGTGGTGAACTGATTCTCTAAGATGGCACACTTCATACCTTGTGCCAAAGTGAATGATGCCACGTAGACAGCTGTCCTATTTTTTTAAGAAGTCGTGCGTCTACACGGGGTCCCTAGGACCATTGTGTCAGATCGAGACACCAAATTCTTGAGTCACTTATGGAAGACACTTTGGAGAAAACTAGGCACCAAGCTGCTGTTCTCCACCACATGCCACCCCCAGACAGATGGACAAACCAAAGTGGTGAACCGCACACTCTCGACCTTACTCAGAGCCACCATCGGTAATAATTTGAAAAATTGGTTAGAGTGTCTCCCCTTTGTTGAATTTGCTTATAACCGAGCCACACACTCTGCTACTAAACTGTCTCCTTTTGAAGTTGTATATGAGTTCAATCCTTTAACCCCTTTAGATCTCTCACCATTACCTCAAGTGGAACAAGTTGATCTAGATGGCTTAAACAAGGGAGAGTTCATCAAAAGTCCAAGGAGAACATAGAGAAAAAGACTGAAGGGTACAAGAGGAGAGCTGACAAGAGCCGCAAAGAGTTAGTCTTTGAACCCGGAGAATGGATTTGGCTTCATATGAGGCCTGAACGATTCGTAAACAAGACGAGCTCCAAGCTAGCACCGAGGGGAGATGGCCCATTCAGTGTCTTGGATATGATAAATAATAATGCCTACAAACTTAAGCTACCAGGTGAGTTTAACATTTCTCATAGTTTCAATGTAGCTGATTTGTCTCCTTTTGATGCAGGTGAAACAGTTTTGAGGGCAAAACCTCTTGAAGAGGGAGAGAATGGTAGGGTCATCGAGCACTCGAATGATGATCCCAATATCCCTACACTCCAAACAGGTCCCATGACTCGGTCTAGAACAGGAGCCTGCGTGAAAAGATCAACTTAGCCGTATCTAGCTTCATACATGCACCCTAGGAGGAACAAGTAGAGGACACGGCCCAAACTCAACCGAACCAGCCATGGTCTAACAAGAAAACGGGTATGAAATCTCTCTTGACATGACCAGGAGTCGAGACCATCACAAAGCCCGAGGAGATCATCACTCAAGAGTCCAAGACAAGCAACACCAAACACTTAGCCGATAGCGATCAACCGCAGCCTGCACAAGAGACGCTAGCTGAGGAAGAGGCTGGCAAAGGAAGGATTCACGCACTTGAAACAAGCATCATCAACACTACCAAGGCCGCAGAAGACCACCTGAAGATCGCCCCAACACACGGCAAGGGTAGCTCACTTCTCCCGTGGCCTCTTTTGCGTGCACAACAGGTAAACTTTGTTTATGAGTTTTGTGCAGGAACAGAAGACCAGCTCAGTGGTGACTAAGAGCCACGAGATTCCAGAGACACCAGAGATCAAGTCTCGGTCAAGACTCAAGATTTTTTTTTTTCTTTTTAATTCATTTAAGTAGAACTTTCCTTATTTGTGTCCAAATGAGACAACTCACTGTTTACTTGTTTCTTTGCCGTTTTCTTTTGTTTCTTTTGCAAGTCCTGTGGCTTTTGAGTCTTTTATTTTCATTTTAGTCGAACCCTAGAAGGTTCTAGCTGATGGACTGTTTATAAAGTCCCCTCGCAGCTTTGTAGTTCGATACCTTTTGCTTATCAATAAAATAACGCTGTTTTCTTTGAAGCTTTTGCTTGAGAGAGTTGCTTGCCTTTGTGTGTGTGTGATTCCACTCAAAGGTTAGTGTTTGCTTTATCAGAGAGCCTTCCATCCTCTCTGTGGTGCCATCGATCCACCCTCACTTCCCCTGAACTGATCCAACAAGAGAGAGCGAAGGCCAGCTTGTTAGATCTTTATCGATTCATTGTGTGTCTCTACCCTGAGGCATACATCACTCCTTCTTTGCATAAGAACCACACCAGGTATCACTCTAAACACCTGTAAATGAGCATTCAACATTTTTCATTTGTCTTTTGCATTTTGATTTTGATTTTTTCTCTTTCTCGTGCTTTTATAACACATAGGACCGTGTTATTTAAGTGTGGGGGAGGGGTTTTGTGTTTACTAATAATGTTTGCTCTTGTTCTTATTTTGATATCCATCTTGAGTCTGCATCTAAGTGCATAGAAAAATCAAAATGATCATGTAGTTGCATTCACATTTTTAGGATTGAGTCTAGTTGCATAATCATATAGGTTGCATCATTTGCATGGGAGTAATGATAAGTTTCTTTGAGATAGAATCATCTTAAGAACTTGAATTCATGGCCCTAGTGATTAATTATCTATTGCTTTCAAAACTGGTATGAAATCAAGGGTGAACCATGCTTGGAACTGATGTCTCAATGCTTATGTGTTAAGTTGGATCAAGTTATGATTAACTCTAGCCTTGCTTAAGTGAAAACCATAAATTTACAATCTAATTATCATGTTTAAGCATATCATTGTGAACTCATGGGTACCACAAAATATTTGAGCTCTCTTATCCCTTTTTACCACTCTTTGCTAGCTCAAGTAGCTGTTCTCTCATTTCAAGACAGTTCCCTGCCTTGAACCAAACCTTCCTTAAAATCCTGAAACACTCTAGTGAGAGATTGTAAGGCCTTGTTCTGAATAAACTTTACAGAAAGTGTTGAGTTTAGGGCGACAAGAGTAGAGTTTCATGTAGATCTAGCTCTGCATCATGAGTCTAGAGTAGGCTAGGAAGGGATCTTGGGAAACACTGAGGGGAAAAGAGAGAGTTTGAGATGAGAATCAGGGGATGGAAAAGAAAAGAAATCTGTTTGGGTTCAGTTGTTTAAAGAAAGAAATCTCTTTTGTTTTGAAAAGAAAGTCTAGCCTCTAAGTGAAAAGAAAAGAAAAAAAAGTCAAAAAGGCTCAAGTGATTAAAGAGAACAGAAAAGAGGCTAGGTAATGCTGTGTAAGAAAGAGCTAAGTGAAAGGTTTAGACCCCAAAGCCTGAGTTTGAGAATGAAAAGATAAATCCCCTGGTGAGGAAAAGAATGAGAGTGAAGTGAGAAGTGGGTTGAGAAGGCAATGAATGCCTTGAGAGAAGGGTAGCTTAGTTGTGTTCTTCATGGGTGTAGAGTTAAGGTAAAAGACCAATTTGGAGCATTGGGTAGATGGGATTCTACTCTTGTATGCATCAGTTGCCTTTTACCTTTAGCCTTTGGTTAAAGTTTATTCCTTCTTGAATGATCCCTTGAGCTGCATTGAATCCATAAGCTTTGAATGAGATCATCTTTGTCTCATAACCTCATCCCTAAACCAAATGAGTTCACATGATTGGCATGAACATGATCCACATGATACTTAATTGAATGTTAAAGGGCTGGAGTTAGGAATTCTTGTGAAGGTTGACACTTGAGTTTGGTTCACTTGGTGAAGAGCATGGCTAGTTTTTATGAGTACACCAGTTTGTATTCCAATTTAGAATTAGTAACTAGGACCATGAGTTGAACTCTTTTGATGATTACTCTCTCTCTTTACGAAATGTGAACTCCCAAGCATTCAACCTCTCTCTCTCATTTGTTCTTTTTGCTTGAGGACAAGCAAAGGACAAGTGTGGGGGAGTTGATATATTCATAAATTGCATCATTTAATGTACATATTTAAGTCGAAATCATATCTCATATGCATGGATTTTATGTCTTTAGGCATTGTTTTAGGACTTTAGAAATTGCATTAGGTCCAAAAGAGTTTTGCATGGTTTGGAGTATTAAACAGGTCCAAAAGAGTAGCACATGTGTTCGCGGGTCAGACCGAGTTGGGCCTGCGACTTGGAACTGAACAAGAGAAACTCGCACACATATCTTCTCCAGAATGCATCTTGGTTATGCGAGTTGAAGAGGAGAAGACCTGAGCAGCACATATATTCACAGAACAAACCGAGATAAGCATGCGGCTGAGGCTGAAGAAGTTTAGGCGTACAAGACTAGTTTCATGGTTGTGCGACTCAGGCCTGCGAGATGGGAACCACTTGACGAAGTCGCACACTTTGCACACTGCCCATTTGAAGCCGGGTCAGTACTGATGTGTGCTGTGGTGAGGGTGTCAGGTTTTACCCTAAATGAAATCAATAGCTAATGAAAAACTAATCTTAAAGAGAAAATACAGGAATTAAAATGATCTAATAACTAAACTTAATGAAATCGACTAAAAACGAGAAAAACGGCTAAACCTAATTGCTTAAATGAAAATCGATTAAGAGAATGAAAATGATGAACTAAAAGCTTGCAATAAAATCGATGTAGATCTATAGAAAAGAAGGCGCTAGGTTTCAGGGAAGTTTTCTCTAGGGTATGAACGATTCAAAACATTGCTAAAGAGTAAATTTGATAAAATCTTAGCTTAAACTTTTCGAACTAGAGTCACAGACGTATGAATACGCCACTGTCGTGATCATAGACAACTATATCCCTGAACCCTGACCAGTAGATTTCCACTCTGGCCCTGGAAGAGAAAAGATGCATTATGTTTAAGACTCGTCAGCATTCACAAATCGCCCATAGGTAGGTTTCCACTACTATGTTTGTTTTGCTCTTCCAAACTAGATCTGACACCGGATGAACACTTTCGTGTCACCAAGCATCTGGATCAGATTGTAGTTCATGACGCTACTCTTATGCAGTAAAAATAAATTCAGAAGAAAAAGTTCTAAGATTCGGCTTCAATAGCTCATGGAATCCTTATCAAACATATGTATCCCCATCGAAAATCCCTTAGACCCAACAATGAAACTACTCAGACATGATGAACAAAATCAAAAACATAGTATTAAAAAGTAGAACAGAAATCGAAATTGAAAAAGAAAGAACAAGGGTTCAAGAGACAAATCTCTCTCTCCCTAAACCTAAAAACAAAAGCTTAAAGTAAAATTTCTTGTACAATATTTCGTATCTCTTTAAAACGACCTAAATGATAAGTATTTATAGTCTCCAATGCTCTCTGGTGTCTACGATTCCGGCATTGAGGCCGAGAAAACGATTTGGGCTTCGGAAATGGGCCTTCGAGTTCAGAGTTGGCTGGTGCAGTCGGGAGGTGTGTGACCGCGGGGAATGGATGTTGGCCGCGGTCGGGAAGCCTCTGACCGTGGTGAAATGGCTGTTGGCCGCGGGTGGAAATGCTTGCCGGCTGGTTTACGGGACATCTTGCTCTTCGCGTATCTTTTGATTGAACCGTTGCATTGCCAAGCTGTAAAGTGTGCTGGAAAGCTGATACTTCCATCTTTGAGATCTCCAAATTTGAGCTGGATCAGACGGTGAGAAGGCCTTCAATCCGGGGTGAACTTCTGACGGTTTGACTCTGAGCTGAAAATCTGGTATTCTATCCATTTTTTTAAGCTTTTCCCTAAGTTTCCTGAAAAGAGTCTTGGAACTACAAATACTAGAAAAAAATAATAAAAGTACTTCAAAGAAATAAAAAAAATAGAAAAAGTATTTCAAAACTATCCATAAAAGTGGTCAAAATACGGTGTTATCAACTCCCCCAGACTTAAATCTTTGTTTGTCCTCAAACAAAGAAAAAGTCTAAACTGGTTAAGTGAAAACAAAAATAGGAAATGCACAAATCTGAGAGACATGAACTCCTAAACTAGGACCAAAGATCGTGCATCAATCCACAACTTAGTCTAGAAAATTCTCACCAAGACACAAAAGATACTAGTCCACTTTTTCCGTCATGCAAAAATTAAACAATCTAAATCTTGATTCCAAACAACTAGCTCTCTACATTCATTAAGTGCAATAGTGAATTCTCATTAAAGATATCATCCAGGGTATATGGCGTTTGGCATTAAAGGGCTGTTTAAATGGTGGAGTTAAAGTGTTTTGGGTTACCTGATGAATCTGGAGGATGCAAGATAATATGCAAAACCGCAAAAGAGATAAGGACCTGTTGATGATCGCAATTTTCAGTCACTTCTTCTTGTCCAATGTTGTTGCATAATCATTCCTCCTTTGTTGTGAACAGCTATTCCCCCAGACTTAGATTCTTTCCGGGAATCAGAAAATAATCTCCAAAACTCCATAAAATAGAACTCCAGTTGCCTTGGGACTTAAAATTTGACCTCTCTAGACTCTCTAAGGCTTTTATTTCGTTTCTTTTCATATTTCCGGATATATATATATATATATATATATATATATTTTTTTTTTTTTTTTGTGGAAATGGATGCCTTTTAAAGAAAGAAAGACTAGAGGGCGAGATTTTACCAAAATTTGAAATTTTTCTAAGGCAAACTGAGCTTCCTCATGTGTTGAATCCTTCCAAGAAGTTTTCCGGCAAATTGCAGGTCTCTGTCTTTGGTGACTGAAAACTGCATCGTTCCTCTTTCTCTCCAACTTTTTTACACATATCTGCATATAAGACAATAAAAAACAAGAGTGCATGTTGTTTGAAAGAGGATTGGTTAAGGTGGGGAACTAGCTAAAGATGAACTAGCCATTCAGGATCAACAGAGAGTGGTAAAAAGGGTAAAGGAGTCCTGAATGTATGATTCGTTTCCCTTTTGTAATGCTTCAATGAGAGAATTAGGTCCAAGTTAAGTCCAAATAAAACAGAGCTAATGTATTCCTTCGTCTAAATCGAAATCATTCAAATTCCTCTGGGGTACTTCATTTCAAATGTGCTTAGCTTCCACCTAGTCTAGTCCTAAACCATGAATGAGCATGTCACTAGGAACACTCTAAAAGCACACAGTCAACTATCATTGATTCATGTTCACCATTCCCTTTAAAACGTATTTTTTTTTGTAAATCGATTTTGAAAAACTTTAAGGAAAATTCAAAAAGTGTAGATAATACAAGACTCATGAAAGAAAAGTGGTTAAAAAGGGATGAAATCCTCCCCCAGACTTAAATCACACTGTCCTCAGTGTGAAACAAGTCGAGATTGGATGAGAAAAATGCAAAGATAATCGAATTGGTAAGGCCAAAGAGAACTTACCTGGATCCGGGATGCTGGTGGAGATGGACTGGATTCATTTGAAGAGGTTTGAGAAGGTGATAGGTGGTGATGGAAGGTGGTGGGAAGTGACGAATGAGGTGGAGTGGGGCTTGGTGAAGTGGAATGAGGTGAAGTGGGTGGTTTGAGGTCGGGTATCATCTCAACGACCATCTGCCGCGGTCAGAGGTCCCACGATCGCGGCAAACTGGTGCTCGGCCGCGGTCGAAGTGGTGTTTCCCGCCGTCAGAACGCCTGCGACCGCGGGGGCTTAGATGCGTCCTGTTTCTTGCTTCTCCTTGGTTCCTGCTGGGCCGAGCAGTCAGGGACCATCATTCTTTTTGGTTTTTTTGGTTTTTTTTTATTTTTTTTGGCTTATTTTTGTTTTATAAGAAACACCTGAAACTAAGAAAAAGAAAAAGATCAATAGAAAAAGAAAGAAAAAATCTAAAGAAAAAATACCTAAATGGGTTGCCTCCCATTAAGCGCTTCTATTTAAGTCGTTTAGGTCGACTTTGGTGTTGGACGTGGCTTAGTCCAATGAAGAAGATCTTGTCCTGAGACAAGTTTTTTTCGACATCTCCTTCCTTTGCCTAGCAGATTCTTCGTCACTCCAAAGTTCTTTTTCAAACTCTTCTGTTGCAGAACGTTTTCCTGCTTTGCAGTATGGGACAGCTTCTGTGAAGACATCTTTGTCGATATTAGCAAATGAAATCCTTCGGTTTGGCCATTCCATTATAGCTCCAAAAGTTGCTAGAAAAGACCATCTGAGAAGCACTAGATGTGTTGGGTCTCTTGTTTCGACAATGTAGAAGTCAACAGGCACAATGCAATCTCCTATTCTCAAAGGAATATCATGAGCTATTCCTTGAGGTGTTGCATTGGAATCATCAGCTAGACTAATCTTTGCTCTAGTCCTGCGCAGATGCTTAATACCAAGTCTCAAAGCAATTGCCTTGGACATCATGTTAAGACAAGCTCCAGAATCACAAAATATGTTTTTAAACATTTAACCTCTAATAGAACAAGAGATGAGAAACTGACCTTTAGTCTTGACCTTATGGAGAGTTTAAACTTGCCTTTCTCTGTAAGTGTTAGCTGGTGTTTCAAACGCAGAATAGGACTCACAAAAGAAAGCTGCAGCGTCCTATTCAATGATTGAATCGATGCATGACATCTTTATCTTGCTGCATATCGGGTTTTCTTGGAATGAAAAGTCAGCTGAATCCTTAGCAAATTCCATTGCCATCATACAAGGTAATGATTACTGCCAATCCGTTTCTTCATCTGAAACTTGGTTTCTTTCTTCCGGAGTTGCTTTTTAGGTGCTGGAGGTTGAAGTTGGGCCAGAAGATGTATTATCTTTCTTTCAAATCCTGGAGGCGAATCTGAACGACCAATCCCCGCGGTCAGAGGTCTCGCGACCGCGGGAAAAGGAACCTTGGCTGCGGTCAGAATAGACAGACCTTGGCCGCGGTCAGAGTTTTGGTGTAGCTAAAGCAATAATAAAACAAGTAATTGATGGATCTCCTAGGAGTCTCTACTTCTTATTTGTAAGCTCAGAACTCGGTATTGTCAATATAGTGCCATTTTTTATTAGAATATGACTTTTATTAAACAGAGTCCCAGTTTTCTGATTTTCATAGGAGAGTTTTGGTGTAGCTAAAGGAATTAGAAAACAAGTAAATGGTGCATCTCCTTCCACATTTAGGAGTCTCTACTTGTTCTTTGTAAGCTCAGAACTCCCTGTTGTCAATATAGTGCCATTTTGGATCAGAATATGACTTTTCTTAAGCAAAGTCCCAGTTTTTTTATTTTCGTAGGAGAGATTTGGTGTAGCTAAAGGAATAAGAAAACAAGTAAATGATGCATCTCCTTCCACATTTAGGAGTATCTACTTCTTATTTGTAAGCTCAGAACTCCCTCTTGTCAATATGGTGCCATATGGGATCAGAATATGACATTTCTTTAACAGAGTCCCAGTTTTCTGATTTTCATAGGAGTGTTTTGGTGTAGCTAAAGGAATAAGAAAACAAGTAAATGATGCATCTCCTTCCACATTTAGGAGTTTCTTCGTCTTATTTGTAATCTCAGAACTCCCTCTTGTCAATATAGTGACATTTTTATCAGATTATGACTTTTCTTAAAAAGAATCCCAATTTTCTAATTTTCATAGGAGAGTTTTGGTGTAGCTAAAAGAATAAAAAAACAAGTAAATGATGCATCTCCTTCCACATTTAGGAGTCTCTACTTGTTATTTGTAAGCTCAGAACTCCCTATTGTCAATATAGTGCCATTTTTGATCAAAATATGACTTTTCTTAAGCAGAGTCCCAGTTTTTTGATTTTCATAGGAGAGATTTAGTGTAGCTAAAGGAATAAGAAAACAAGTAAATGATGCATCTCCTTCCACATTTAGGAGTATCTACTTCTTATTTGTAAGCTCATAACTCCCTCTTGTCAATATGGGGCCATATTGGATCAGAATATGACATTTCTTTAACAGAGTCCCAGTTTTCTGATTTTCATAAGAGAGTTTTGGTGTAGCTAAAGGAATAAGAAAACAAGTAAATGATGCATCTCCTTCCACATTTAGGAGTCTCTACTTCTTATTTGTAAGCTCAGAACTCGCTCTTGTCAATATAGTGCCATTTTTTATTAGAATATGACTTTTCTTAAACAGAGTTCCAGTTTTCTGAATTTCATAGGATAGTTTTGGTGTAGCTAAAGGAATAAGAAAACAAGTAAATGATGCATCTCCTTCCACATTTAGGAGTCTCTACTTATTTTTTGTTTACTTGTTTCGTTGCCGGTTTCTTTTGTTTCTTCTGCAATTGCTGTGTTTTTTGAGTCTGTTCTTTTCATTTGACTCGAACCCTAGAAGGTTCAAGCTGATGGACTGTTTATAAAGTCCCCTTGCAGCTTTGTAGTTCGATACCTTTTGCTTATCAATAAAATAACGCTGTTTTCTTTGAAGCTTTTGCTTGAGAGAGTTGCTTGCCTTTGTGTGTGTGTGATTCCACTCAAAGGTTAGTATTTGCTTTATCAGAGAGCCTTCCATCCGCTCTGTGGTGCCATCGATCCACCCTCACTTCCCCTGAACCGATCCAACAAGAGAGAACGAAGGCCAGCTTGTTAGATCTCCATCGATTCATTATGTGACTCTACCCCCAGGCATACATCATTTTTGGTATCAGAGCCGAAAGGTTCTGCCATCAGGTGATATCTATCCATCTCTAGTTTATCTTTATTAGTTGTTGTTTGCTGATCTTATCAAAAAAAAATAAAAAAATAGATATCTTTTGTTTATCCTAGGTTGTTAATCATTCGCATAATTCAACAGGTTCCCTTTGTTGTTGCGTGTGATGTAGTTGTTGTTTCATTATGTTTGAGTCATTTAGTTGTTAAAAAAAAAAAAGAGTGTGTCGTTGAGGTTCTTGTCTCACAAGTTTAGGGTTCTAGACTATTGAGACTTATAACCGCTTTGAGTTACTCGTTTTTTCTGTTGCTTGATTGTCTTTGGTCTTCGTTTTGAATTGTAGCCTGTTCTTTGTTTCGTGTTCTAGCTAGAGTCTCAAGAGTTTAAGTCAAAAAAAGAAAAACGAGTTAGAAGTTTTCCATTTCTCCATTTGTGCTATTTCCTTTTCAGCAGTTTTCATGCGTCTTGTCATTTGCAACTTTTCCTTTTACCTTCTCGTGTCTTTAAGTCCTTCTGTCCCAAGGTACCGTGATTCCTTTTGTTTCATTGTGAGCACAGGAACGACCTCGAGATACTATGGCTGAAGATCCCGTACCACAAGAAGCATTGATGCAAATACTTACGGCGATGTGAGAAGAGATGAGGACGATGAGGCAGGAGTTTGGGGATCGAGTTCGTCGTCTAGAGCAGCCACCACCGGCACCGGCTGTTGCAGCTGCAGCTGGAAGAGCTCGAGAGCCCCGACGAAACCCACCCCAACCAGAAGAAGTGATGCCCATCTTAGAAGATGATGTTCCACATGACCCGTTAGTATGAGAACAACAACGAGCTCAAGACCCTTTGAGAAGACAGAACGCGAGGCAAGACGAACCAAGAGAGGGTAATCTAGATGCTAAGCTTACTCCTCCTACTTTTGTAGTTAATTGGGACCCGGATATCTACTTGGATTGGGAGAGAAGGCTTGAATACATCTTTGAGTGTTACGGGTATTCTGACCGCAAGAAAGTGGCACTAGCTGGCGCCCAACTCACCGACAATGCCCTAGCTTGTTGGGATAGAGACGTGGCTGACAGGAGGAGAAACCGTTTTGCACCGGTCACCACTTGGCGAGACATGAAGTTCTTGCTCCGATCAAGGTATATACCTGATCACTATCACCGGGACTTACAACAACGTTTTAGAAAATTGTCACAGGGAGCTAGGTCCGTTGATGAGTACTATGAGGAGTTTGAGAAGCTGGTGAACCTGTTAGAGCTCGAGGAGACTGAGGAGGCCTTTATGGCTCTGTTTATAGACGGCTTACAAGAGCGTATAACCCGTAAGGTGGAACAAGCTCAATATAGTGAGATGCATGAACTGTTGCACCTGGAACGCTAGTAGCTCCAAGCCGGTGGACAAAGGAAAAGCTATAGAAATTGATATACGCTACAAAGGCAAAGCCCCCAAAACAGTTAAGACCTCACGTGTGGAGCAAGGTAAGTTCCCTAGTGCCCCTAGAACTCGTGAATTCATATGTTTGAAGTGTCAGGGGAGAGGTTACATGGTTAGGGAGTGCCCAAACCAGCGTGTAATGGTGTTGCTACCCGGTGGAGACTATGAGTCTCAAGATGAGCTCGATGATAAGCCAGATGATCTCGGAGAAGAAGTAGAGTACCCTGACATGGGAGATCTCATGGTGACTCGATGTGTGCTCAGTGTCCTTGTCAACCGTGAAGAGAAGCTCCAACGTGAAAATTTGTTTCACACTCGTTGCACCATCTGAGACAAGGTATGTAACTTATTCATTGATGGAGGATCGTGTGCTAATGTTGCTAGCAAGTTTATTGTGGACAGCTTGGGACTAGAAACCGTTAAACACCCTCGACCATACAAGCTACAGTGGCTTAATGACATGACCGAGATTAAAGTTACCGAGGAAGTCACCGTTCCCTTCAGTGTAGGCAAATACCGAGATAAAGTCTTGTGTGATGTAGTGCTGATGCAGGATGGACATCTTTTGCTAGGGAGACCTTGGCAATATGATCATGCCACATTGCACAATGGACGTACGAACTTGTATTCATTCACGCACAGAGACCACAAGTATAACTTGGCCCCACTTACACCCTCCGAGGTACATGAATTACAAGCTAGAATGAGCAAGGAGCACCAGGTACGCAAAACTAACTTAGATCTCACTTCTGGTGCCATTTTAAAAACTTTAAGTGCCAAAGGCACTGTACTACTAATGGTCTACAAAGAATGCTTGAGCGCAGGAAATAAGGAGTTAGACATACCCCCGGAGATTCAAGCTCTTATTGAACAATTCAAGGATGTTTTCCCTGATAAAATACCCGCCGGCCTGCCTCCCATTCGAGTAATTGAGCATCAAATAGACCTCATCCCAGGTGCAGCATTGCCCAATAAGCCAGCCTACAGAATGAATCCCGAGGAAAACAAGGAACTTGAGAGGCAAGTAAGAGATTTGATGGACAAGGGCTATGTGCGAGAGAGCCTTAGCCCGTGTGCGGTCCCTGTGTTGTTTGTGCTTAAGAAAGATGCACTTGGAGGATTTGTGTCGACTGTAGGGATGTTAACAACATCACAATCATGTACAGACACCATATACCTCGTCTTGACGACATGCTTGATGAACTAAGTGGTGCAACAATCTTCTCAAAGGTGGATCTTAAGAGTGGGTACCACCAGGTGCGAATTCGTGAAGGAGATGAGTGGAAAACCGCCTTCAAGACTAAACAAGGTCTTTATGAATGGTTGGTGATGCCTGATGGTGTGGTGACTTGATGTGGTTGTGTCGAGGGTTGCCAAGTTTTACCCTAAATAAAATCAATAGCCGCAAGTGCACAGCTGATCAATTGTAGTACTTAGGGATCGAATCCACAGGGAAGGAGGATCTTTTCCTGCAAAAAGCTTTTGAAATAAGTATAAAGTAAGGAAGTCTAGAACCAAACGGTTTTATGGGGGTTTGGTAGTGTGTTTAAAATGTAAAAATGAAATATTAAAAGAAAATACGGGAATTAAATTGCGTAATAACTAAACTTAACGAAAATGACTAAAAATAAGAAAAACGGATATTCTAATTGCTTAAATGAAAATCTACTAAAAAGGAAAGACAATATTGATCTAAAGCTTGAAATTAAAACGGTGTAAATCAATAGGAAGGAAGGCGTTGGGGTTCAGGGAAGTTTTCTCAGGGGTATGAACGATTCAAAACATTGTTAGAGAGTAAATTGATAAGATCTTAGCTTAAACTTTTCGAACTGGAGTCACGGACATATGAATACGCCACTGTCGTGATCATAGACAACTATCTCTCTCAACCCTGACCAGTAGGTTTCCACTCTGGCCCTGGAAGAGAAGAGATGCATTATGTTTAAGACTCGTCCTAATTCACAAATCGCCTATAGGTAGGTTTCCACTCCTATGTTTGTTTTGCTCTCCCAAACTAGATCTGATACCTGATGAAGATAATTCACTTTCGTGTCACCAAGCATCTGGATCAGATTGTAGTTCATGACGCTACTCTCATGCAGTAAAAACGAATTCAGAAGAAAAAGTTCTAAGATTCGGCTCAAAAGCTCATGGAATCCTCATCGAACATATAAATCCCCATCGAAAATCCCTTAATCCCAACAATAAAACTACTCAGACATAATGAACGAAATCGAAAACATAGTATTAATAAGTAGAATAGAAATCGAAATTGAAAAAGAAAGAACAAGGGTTCAAGAGAACAAATCTCTCTCTCCCTAAAAGCTAAAGCAAAAAAAAAAAGTCTGAAGTAATCATAGATGGTATTCGGTTACACTTCGTTTAGGGTTCCTATGACATGTATTTATAGTGCTCAAGACCTCTCTAGACGTCATTTAGGGTTTCTCCAAATGAGGGAATCATTGTGGGCTTCAGAAATGGGCTTTTGGGCTCGGAGGTTTCTGGCCGCGGTCGAGAGTGCTGTGACCGTGGGGAATGAGTGGTTTGCTGCGGTCGGGATGCTCCTGACCGTGGGGAATGAGTGTTTGGCCGCGGGTGGAAGTGCTTGCCGGCTGGTTTACGGGACATCTTGCTCTTCGCGTATCTTTTGATTGAACCGTTGGATTGCCAAGCTGTAAAGTGCACTGGAAAGCTGATACTTCCATCTTTAAGGTCTCCAAATTTGAGCTGGATCAGACGGTGAGAAGGCCTTCAATCAGGGGTGAGCTTCTGACGGTTTGACTCTAAGCTAAAATCTGGTTTTCTATCCATTTTGTTAAGTTTTTCCCTAAGTTACCTGAAAAGAGTCTTGGAACTACAAATACTAGAAAAACGTAATAAAAGTACTTAAAAGCAATTAAAAACATAGAAAAATTATTTCAAAACGATCCATAAAAGTGGTCAAAATACGGTGTTATCAACTCCCCAGACTTAAACCTTTGTTTGTCCTCAAACAAAGCAAAAGCCTAAACTGGTTAAGTGAAAACAAAAATAGGGAATGCACAAATCTCATAGACATGAACTCCTAAACTCGGACCAAAGATAGTGCATCAATCCACAACTTAGTCTAGAAAATTCTCACCAATGCACAAGAGATACTAGTCCACTTTTTTCGTCATGCAAAACTTAAACAATTTAAATCTTGATTCCAGTCAACTAGCTCTCTACATTCAATAAGTTCAATAGTGAGTTCTCATTAAAGACATCATCCAGGGTAGACGGCGTTTGGCATTAAAGGGCTATTTAAGTGGTGGAGTTAAAGTGTTTCAGGTTACCTGAAGATCTGGAGGATGCAAGATAATATGCAAAACCGCAAGAGAGATAAGGATCTGTTGATGACCACAGTTTTCAGTCACTTCTTCTTGCAAAATGTTGTTGCATAATCCTTCCTCCTTTGTTGTAAACAGCTGTTCCCCCAGACTTAGATTCATTCCGGGAATCAGAAAACAATCTCCAAAACTCCATAAAATCGAACTCCAGTTGCCTTGGGACTTAAAACTCGACCTCTCTAGACTCTTTAAGGCTTTTATTTCCTTTCTTTTCTTATTTTCGGATTTTTATTTTTTTATTTTTTTATTTTTTTTTGAACGAATAGGAAATGTCTTTTAAAGAGAGAGAGACTAGAGGACAAGATTGTACCAAAAATTGAGATTTTTCTAAGGCAAACTGAGTTTCCTCTTGTGTTGAATCCTTCCGGGAACTTTTCCGGCAAATCACAGGTCTCTGTCCTTAGTGGCTGAAAACTGCGTCGTTCCTCTTTCTCTCCAACGTTTTTGCACTTATCTGCAGATAAGACAATAGAAAACAAGAGTGCATGTGGTTTGAAAGAGGATTGGTTGAGCTGGGAACTAGCTAAAGATGAACTAACCATTCAGGATCAACAGAGAGTGGTAAAGGATAAAGGAGTCTTGAATGTATGATTTGTTTCCCTGGTCTAATGCTTCAATGAGAAAATTAAGTCCAAATTAAGTCCAAATAAAACAGAGCTAGTGTATCCCTTCATCTAAATCGAAATTATTCAAATTCCTCTGGGGTACTTCGTTTCAAATGTGCTTAGCTACCGCCTAGTCTAGTCCTAAATAGTGAATGAGCATGTCACTAGGAACAGTCTAAAAGCACACAGTCAACTATCATTGATTCATGTTCACCATTCCCTTTTAAAACGTATTTTGTTTTCAAAACCGATTTTGAAAAACTTTAAGGAAAATGCAAAAAGTGTAGATAATGCAAGACTCATGAAAAAAAAGTGGTTAGAAAAGGATGAAATCCTCCCCCAGACTTAAATCACACTGTCCTCAGTGTGAAACAAGTCGAGATTGGATGAGAAAAATGCATAGATAATCAAATTGGTAAGGACAAAGAGAACTTACCTTGATCTGGGATGCTGGTGGAGATGAACCGGATTCATTCGAAGGGGTTTGGGAAGGTGATTAGGTGGTGATGAAGGTGGTGGAAAGTGATGAATGAGGTGGAGGGTGATTGGTGAGGTGAAATGAGGTGAACGAGGTGGTTTGGGTCGGGTTTGGATGTCAACGACCAAGTGCCGCGGTCAGGGGTCATACGACCGCGGCAACCAAGTGCTTGGCCGCGGTCAGGATCACGCGACCGCGGCCGAACATGTGTTTCCCGCAGTCAGAACGTCTGTGACCGCGGGGGCTTATATCGCGGCCTCTTCCTGCTTCTCGTTGGTTCCTGCTGGGTCGAGCAGTCAGGCACCATCCTTCTTTTTGGTTTTTTTATTTTTTTGGCTTTTTTGTTTTATAAGAAACACCTGAAACTAAGAAAAAGAAAAAGATCAAAAGAAAAAGAAAGAAAAATTCTAAAGAAAATAATACCTAAATGGGTTGCCTCCCATTAAGCGCTTCTGTTTTAAGTCGTTTAGCTCGACTTTTGGTGTTGGACGTGACTTATTCCAATGAAGAAGACCTTGTCCTGAGACAAGTCTTTTTCGACATCTCCTTGCTTTGCTTAGCAGGTTCTTCGTCACTCCAAAGTTCTTCTTCAAAGTCTTCTGTTGCAGAACGTTTTCCTGCTTTGCTGTTGTATGGAACAGCTTCTGTGAAGACATCTTTGTCGATATTAGCAAATGAAATCCTCCGGTTTGGCCAGTCCATTATAGCTTCGGAAGTTGCTAGAAAAGACCATCTGAGAATCACTGGATATGTTGCATCTCTCGTCTCGACAATATTGAAGTCGACAGGCACTATGCAATCTCCTATTCTCAAAGGAATTTCATGAGCTATTCCTTGAGGTGTTGCATTGGAATCATCAGCTAGACTAATCTTTGCTCTAGTCCTGCGCAGGTGTTTAATGCCAAGTCTCAAAGCAATTGCCTTGGGCATCATGTTAAGACAAGCTCCAGAATCACAAAGCACGTTTTTAAACATTTCTCCTCTAATAGAACAAGAGATAAGAAACTGACCTGTAGTCTTGACCTTATGGAGAATTCAAACTTGCCTTTTTCTGTAGGTGTTGGCTAGTGTCTCGAACACAGAATATGATTCACAAAATAAAGCTGCAGCGTCATATTCAATGATTGAATCAATGTATGGCATCTTTATCTCGCTGCACGTCTGGTCTTCTTGGATTGAAGAGTCAGCTGAATCTTCAACACATTCCTTTGCTATCATACAAGGTAATGATTCCTGCCAATCTGGTTCTTCATCTGAAACTTGGTTTTCTTCTTCCTGAGTTGCTTTTTTAGGTGCTGGAGGCTGCAGTTGGGACAAAAGATGCATTATTTTCCTCTCAAAACCCGGAGGAACATCTGAACGCGGGAAAAGTGCTCTTGGCCGCGGTCAGGACGCTTGGACCCGCGGCTCCGGATATGACTTGGTCAAAGTCCGTTTCTTCCTTCTTGTACTTGACACGAACTTCTCCTGCATCTTTATTAGGTAGACTAGCATCATATGAACTCATACCAGGGCGTTGATGTTCATCTTCATCAGGATCTTTGGGAGATTTCTTAGAAAACCTCTCAAATTGCTCAATGTTGGGCATCTGCTCCATTCTTGCATCAATCTCCCGTGCTTTGAGCTCGAATTTGTTCAGCCTGTGCTCGATCTCTTGCAACTCTTCGTCTGTCTTCTCTCTATACCAGGAGGCGGATTCTCTGACTTCTTTAATCTCCTGTTTTGATTCAACAATATCACTTGAGTTTTGTATGATGTCATACCCTTGTCTTGTCTGCTCTGTTGCGACTTGGTGGATCATCCCAGCTAGTGTTTGTGAGTCCTTGTGGTTTTGCTCTTCCAAAACTCGAACATGATTGGCCATATCATCGAGTTTTTTGTTGAACTCTTCAGAGATTGAATCAATTCTCTTGAGCAGGGTGTTCTCGGTGAGAATCTGCTGATCAAGGAACTAGTTTATCATTCCTTCGAGGCGTCCCAAACGTCTCCTGATCCTCAAGTTGTCCTCTTGCTGACTAGGGTTCTGAAGTGGAGGATTATAGGCGTGTGGCTCGAAGTAGGTTGGAGGAGGGCCATAAGGATCTTCCCGGCATCAAACAGTCTCTCTGCGCCGGTGGTAAGGGTGGTTCGGCTGGCTGTATCGATCCATGTAGCTAAGATTTCGGCTTTGGTATTCTTCTCGGCGTCTGGTGGCTTGAGGAGTGTTATAGAAACCTTCCTCATAATGTATATTTCAATTTATAGGATCCATATCTTCTGAAATGGAAAAAAATAACCGAAAAATGGAAAGTTTCAGAAAATGGGGTTCTAAAGTCGATTTACTAACCTTTCTCGGGGTTTTGCAGAAAAGAAAACGCGGGCCTTCCCCGGCAACGGTGCCAAAAACTTGATGGTGTGGTGACTTGATGTGGTTGTGTCGAGGGTTGTCAAGTTTTACCCTAAATGAAATCAATAGCCGCAAGTGCACAGCTGATCAATTGTAGTACTTAGGGATCGAATCCACAGGGAAGGAGGATCTTTTCCTGCAAAAAGCCTTTGAAATAAGTATAAAGTAAGGAAGTCTAGAACCAAACGGTTTTGTGGGAGTTTGGTAGTGTGTTTAAAATGTAAAAACGAAATATTAAAAGAAAATACGGGAATTAAATTGCGTAATAACTAAACTTAACGAAAATGACTAAAAATAAGAAAAACGGATATTCTAATTGCTTAAATGAAAATCTACTAAAAAGGAAAGACAATATTGAACTAAAGCTTGAAATAAAAACGGTGTAAATCAATAGGAAGGAAGGCGTTGGGGTTCAGGGAAGTTTTCTCAGAGGTACGAACGATTCAAAACATTGCTAGAGAGTAAATTGATAAGATCTTAGCTTAAACTTTTCGAACTGGAGTCACGGACGTATGAATACGCCACTGTCGTGATCATAGACAACTATCTCTCTCAACCCTGACCAGTAGGTTTCCACTCTGGCCCTAGAAGAGAAGAGATGCATTATGTTTAAGACTCGTCCTAATTCACAAATCGCCCATAGGTAGGTTTCCACTCCTATGTTTGTTTTGCTCTCCCAAACTAGATCTGATACTTGATGAACACTTTTGTGTCACCAAGCATCTGGATCAGATTGTAGTTCATGACGCTACTCTCATGCTGTAAAAACAAATTCAGAAGAAAAAGTTCTAAGATTCGGCTCAAAAGCTCATGGAATCCTCATTGAACATATAAATCCCCATCGAAAATCCCTTAATCCCAACAATAAAACTACTCAGACACAATGAACGAAATCGAAAACATAGTATTAATAAGTAGAATAGAAACGAAATTGAAAAAGAATGAACAAGGGTTCAAGAGAACAAATCTCTCTCTCCCTAAAAGCTAAAGCAAAAACAATAAAAGTATGAAGTAATGATAGATGGTATTCGGTTACACCTCGTTTAAGGTTCCTACGACATGTATTTATAGTGCTAAAGACCTCTCTAGACGTCACTTAGGGCTTTTGGGCTTCAGAAATGGGCTTTTGGGCTCGGAGGTTGCTGGCCGCGGTCGGGAGTGCTGTGACCGTGGGGAATGAGTGGTTTGCCGCGGTCGGGATGCTCCTGACCGTGGGGAATGAGTGTTTGGCCGCTGGTTTAAGTGCTTGCCGGCTGGTTTACGGGACATCTTTCTCTTCGCGTATATTTTGATTGAACCGTTGGATTGCCAAGCCGTAAAGTGCACTGGAAAGCTGATACTTCCATCTTTAAGGTCTCCAAATTTGAGCTGGATCAGACGGTGAGATGGCCTTCAATCAGGGGTGAACTTCTGACGGTTTGACTCTGAGCTAAAATCTGGTTTTCTATCCATTTTGCTAAGCTTTTCCCTAAGTTACCTGAAAAGAGTCTTGGAACTACAAATACTAGAAAAACGTAATAAAAGTACTTAAAAGCAATTAAAAACATAGAAAAAGTATTTCAAAACGATCCATAAAAGTGGTCAAAATACGGTGTTATCAATGCCATTCGGACTGGCAAACGCCCCCAGCACCTTCAGGCGCCTAATGAACCATGTTTAAGGTCTTTTATTGGTAAATTCATTGTAGTGTACTTTGATAATATTCTCATTTACAGTAACAGTTTATCTGTTCATCTCATGCACTTAGAACTAGCACCTGTCTTAGCTTTACCTGATTTTGATGTAACGTTTGAAGTTGAATGTGATGCTTCAGGACTAGGGATTGGAGCCGTGTTACAACACAGGCAGAGGCCAGTGGCTTATTTCAGCGAGAAGCTAAGCGGGGCTACCCTAAATTACCCCACCTATGACAAGGAGTTGTACGCGCTTGTAAGAGCATTGGAGACTTGGCAACATTATCTCCTCTCCAAAGAGTTTGTAATACACACAGACCATGAAACCCTTAAGCACTTGAGAGGTCAAACAACTCTTAAGAGAAGACACGCCAGGTGGCTGGAGTTCATTGAGACTTTCCCTTATGTCAATAAGTACAAAAAGGGGAAAGACAATGTGGTGGCAGATGCATTGTCTCGGCGACATGCACTGATCTCAACCATGGAGGCCAAAGTCTTGGGATTCGAACACATCAAGGGGTTATACGAGGAGGATCTTGACTTCTCTGAGAGCTACAAGTCAAGTGGAAAAGGAGCCTTTAGAGCCTACTACCTGCACGAGGGGTTTTTATTTAAAGAAAAGAGGCTGTGCATTCCACAAGGGTCTATACAAGATTTACTAATAAGAGAAGCTCATGGTGGTGGCCTAATGGGTCATTTCGGCATGAAAAAGACCTTAGCCGTTTTGGTGGACCATTTCCTCTGGCCACATATGAAGAAATATGTGGAGAAATTTTGTTCAAAATGCATCACTTACCGCAAGGCTAAGTCCAGGTCACATCCCCATGGCTTATACATTCGTTTACCTATCCTTAATACCCCTTGGGTGAATATTTCCATGGATTTTGTACTAGGTTTACCCAAGATCAGGCACAAAGATTCTATATTTGTAGTGGTTAACTGATTCTCTAAGATGGTACACTTCATACCTTCCGCCAAAGTGAATGATGCCACGTAAACAGCTGTCCTATTCTTTAAAGAAGTAGTGCGTCTACACGGGGTCCCTAGGACCATTGTGTCTGATCGAGACACCAAATTCTTGAGTCACTTCTGGAAGACACTTTGGAGAAAACTAGGCACCAAGCTGTTGTTCTCCACCACATGCCACCCCCAGACCGATGGACAAACCAAAGTGATGAACCGCACACTCTCGACCTTACTCAGAGCCACCATCGGTAACATTTTGAAAAATTGGTTAGAGTGTCTCCCCTTTGTTGAATTAGCTTATAACCGAGCCACACACTCTGCTACTAAACTGTCTCCTTTTGAAGTTGTATATGAGTTCAATCCATTAACTCCTTTAGATCTCTCACCATTACCTCAAGTGGAACAAGTTGATCTAGATGGCTTAAAGAAGGGAGAGTTCATCAAGAAACTTCATCAAAAGTCCAAGGAGAACATATAGAAAAAGACTGAAGGGTACAAGAGGAGAGCTGACAAGGGCCGCAAAGAGTTAGTCTTCGAACCCGGAGAATGGATTTGGCTTCATATGAGGCCTGAACGATTCGTACACAAGACAAGCTCCAAGCTAGCACCGAGGGGAGATGGCCCATTCATTGTCTTGGATATGATAAATAATAATGCCTACAAACTTAAGCTACCAGGTGAGTTTAACATTTCTCATAGTTTCAATGTAGCTGATTTGTCTCTTTTTGATGCAGGTGAAACAGTTTTGTGGGCAAAACCGAATGATAGGGTCATCGAGCACTCGAATGAGGATCCCAATATCCCAACACTCCAAACAGGTCCCATGACTCAGTCTAGAACCAGGAGCCTGCGTGAAAAGATCAACTTAGCCGTATCTAGCTTCATACATGCAACCGAGGAGGAACAAGTAGAGGACACGGCCCAAACTCAACCGAACCAGCCATGGTCTAACAAGAAAACGGGTATGAAATCTCTCTTGACATGACCAGGAGTCGAGACCATCACAAAGCCCGAGGAGATCATCACTCAAGAGTCCAAGACAAGCAACACAAAACACTTAGCCGATAACGATCAACCGGAGCCTGCACAAGAGACGCTAGCTGAGGAAGAGGCTGGCAAGGGAAGGATTCACGCACTTGAAACAAGCATCATCAACACTACCAAGGCCGCAGAAGACCACCTGAAGATCGCCCCAACACACGGCAAAAGCAGCTCACTTCTCCCATGTCCTCTTTTGCGTGCACAACAGGTAAACTTTGTTTATGAGTTTTGTGCAGGAACAGAAGACCATCTCAGTGGTGACTAAGAGCCACGAGATTCCAGAGACACCAGAGATCAAGTCTCGGTCAAGACTCAAGATATTTTTTTCTTTTTAATTCATTTAAGTAGAACTTTCCTTATTTGTGTCCAAATGAGACAACTCACTGTTTACTTGTTTCTCTGCCGTTTTCTTTTGTTTCTTTTGCAAGTCCTGTGGCTTTTGAGTCTTTTCTTTTCATTTTAGTCGAACCCTAGTAGGTTCTAGCTGATGGACTGTTTATAAAGTCCCCTTGCAGCTTTGTAGTTCGATACCTTTTGCTTATCAATAAAATAACGCTGTTTTCTTTGAAGCTTTTGCTTGAGAGAGTTGCTTGCCTTTGTGTGTGTGTGATTCCACTCAAAGGTTAGTATTTGCTTTATCAGAGAGCCTTCCATCCTCTCTGTGGTGCCATCGATCCACCCTTACTTCCCCTGAAGTGATCCAACAAGAGAGAGCGAAAGCCAGCTTGTTAGATCTTCATCGATTCATTGTGTGACTCTACCCCGAGGCATACATCACTCTACCTTTGCATAAGAACCACACCAGGTATCACTCTAAACACTTGTAAATGAGCATTCAACATTTTTCATTTGTCATTTGCATTTTGATTTTGATTTTTTCTCTTTCTCATGCTTTTATAACACATAGGACTATGTTATTTAAGTGTGGGGGAGGGGTTTTGTGTTTACTAATAATGTTTGCTCTTGTTCTTATTTTGATTTGCATCTTGAGTCTGCATCTAAGTGCATAGAAAAACCAAAAAAATAGAAAAATCTGAAAATTTTTCACAAAACAAAAATGATCTTGTAGTTGCATTCACATTTTTAGGATTGAGTCTAGTTGCATAATCATATAGGTTGCATCATTTTCATGGGAGTAATGATAAGTTTCTTTGAGATAGAATCATCTTAAGAACTTGAATTCATGGTCCTAGTTATTAATTATCTATTGCTTTCAAAACTGGTATGAAATCAAGGGTGAACCATGCTTGGAACTGATGTCTCAATGCTTATGTGTTAAGTTGGATCAAGTTATGATTAACTCTAGCCTTGCTTAAGTGAAAACCATAAATTTACAATCTAATTATCATGTTTAAGCTCTCTTACCCCTTTTTACCACTCTTTGCTAGCTCAAATAGCTGTTCTCTCATTTTGAGACAGTTCCCTGCCTTGAACCAAACCTTCCTTAAAAGCCTGAAACACTCTAGTGAGAGATTGTAAGGCCTTGTTCTGAATAAACTTTACAGAAAGTGTTGAGTTTAGGGCGACAAGAGTAGAGTTTCATGTAGATCTAGCTTTGCATCATGAGTCTAGAGTAGGCTAGGAAGGGATCTTGGGAAACACTGAAAGGAAAAGAGAGATTTTGAGATGAGAATCAGGGGATGGAAAAGAAAACAAATCGGTTTGGGGTCAGTTGTTTAAAGAAAGAAATCTCTTGTGTTTTGAAAAGAAAGTCTAGCCTCTAAGTGAAAAGAAAAGAAAAAAAGTCAAAAAGGCTCAAGTGATTAAAGAGAAAAGAAAAAAGGCTAGGTAATGCTGTGTGAGAAAGAGCTAAGTGAAAGGTTTAGACCCCAAAGCCTGAGTTTGAGAATGAAAAGATAAATCCCCTGGTGAGGAAAAGAATGAGAGTGAAGTGAGAAGTGGGTTGAGAAGGCAATGAATGCCTTGAGAGGAGGGTAGCTTAGTTGTGTTCTTCATGGGTGTAGAGTTAAGGTGAAAGACAAATTTGGAGCATTGGGTAGATGGGATTCTACTCTTGTATGCATCAGTTGCCTTTTACCTTTAGCCTTCGGTTAAAGTATATTCCTTCTTGAATGATCCCTTGAGCTGCATTGAACCCATAAGCTTTGAATGAGATCATCTTTGTCTCATAACCTCATCCCTAAACCAAATGAGTTCACATGATTGGCATGAGCATGATCCACATGATACTTAATTGAATGTTAAAGGGCTGGAGTTAGGAATTCTTGTGAAGGTTGACACTTGAGTTTGGTTCACTTGGTGAAGAGCATGGCTAGTTTTTATGAGTACACCAGTTTGTATTCCATTTTAGAATTAGTAACTAGGACCATGTGTTGAACTCTTTTGATGATTACTCTCTCTCTTTAAGAAATGTGAACTCCGAAGCATTCAACCTCTCTCTCTCATTTGTTCTTTTTGCTTGAGGACAAGCAAAGGACGAGTGTGGGGGAATTGATATATTCATAAATTGCATCATTTAATGTACATATTTAAGTCCAAATTATATCTCATATGCATGCATTTTATGTCTTTAGGCATTGTTTTAGGACTTTAGAAATTGCATTAGGTCCAAAAGAGTTTTGCATGGTTTGGAGTATTAAACAGGTCCAAAAGAGTAGCACATGTGTTCGCGGATCAGACCGAGTTGGGCCTGCGACTTGGAACTGAACAAGACAAACTCGCACACATATCTTCTCCAGAATGCATCTTGGTTATGCGAGTTGAAGAGGAGAAGACCTGAGCAGCACATATATTCACAGAACAAACCGAGATAAGCATGCGGCAGAAGCTGAAGAAGTTTAGGCGTACAAGACTAGTTTCATGGTTGTGCGACTCAGGCCTGCGAGATGGGAACCACTTGACGAAGTCGCACACTTAGCACACTGCCCATTTGAAGCCGGGTCAGTACTGATGTGTGCTGTGGTGAGGGTGTAAGGTTTTACCCTAAATGAAATCAATAGCTGCAAGTGAACAACTGATCAGTTGTAGTACTTAGGGATCGAATCCACAGGGAAAGAGGATCTTTTCTGCAAAAGCCTTTGAAAGAAATATAAAGTAATGAAGTCTAGAACCAGGCGATTTTTGTAGGAGTTTTGGTGGTGTCTTTAAAATGTAAAAACTAATCTTAAAGAGAAAATACAGGAATTAAAATGATCTAATAACTAAACTTAATCAAATCGACTAAAAATGAGAAAAACAGCTAAACCTAATTGCTTAAATGAAAATCGATTAAGAGAATGAAAATGATGAACTAAAAGCTTGCAATAAAATCGACATAGATCTATAGAAAAGAAGGCGCTAGGTTTCAAGGAAGTTTTCTCCAGGGTATGAACGATTCAAAACATTCCTAGAGAGTAAATTTGATAAAATCTTAGCTTAAAGTTTTCAAACTAGAGTCACAGCCGTATGAATACGCCACTGTCGTGATCATAGACAACTATATCTATGAACCATGACCAGTAGGTTTTCACTCTGGCCCTGGAAGAGAAAAGATGCATTATGTTTAAGACTCGTCAGCATTCACAAATCGCCCATAGGTAGGTTTCGACACCTATGTTTGTTTTGCTCTTCCAAACTCTGACACTGGATGAACACTTTCGTGTCACCAAGCATCTGGATCAGATTGTAGTTCATGACGCTACTCTTATGCAGTAAAAATAAATTCACAAGAAAAAGTTCTAAGATTCGGCTTCAATAGCTCATGGAGTCCTTATCGAACATATGTATCCCCGTCGAAAATTCCTTAGACCCAACAATGAAAATACTCAGACATGATGAACGAAATCAAAAACATAGTATTAAAAAGAAGAATAGAAATCAAAATTGAAAAAGAAAGAACAAGGGTTCAAGAGACAAATCTCTCTCTCCATAAACCTAAAAACAAAAGCTTAAAGTAAAATATCTTGTACAATATTTCGTCTCTCTTAAAAACGACCTAAATGATAAGTATTTATAGTCTCCAATGCTCTCTGGTGTCTAGGGTTCCAGAATTGAGGCTGAGAAAACGATTTGGGCTTCGGAAATGGGCCTTCGAGTTCAGAGTTGGCTGGCGCGGTCGGGATGTGCGTGACCGCGGGGAATGGATGGTTGGCCGCGGTCGGGAAGCCTCTGACCGTGGTGAAATGGCTGTTGGCCGCGGGTGGAAATGCTTGCCGGCTAGTTTACGCGACATCTTGCTCTTCACATATCTTTTGATTGAACCGTTGGATTGCCAAGCTGTAAAGTGTGCTGGAAAGCTGATACTTCCATCTTTGAGATCTCCACATTTGAGCTTGATCAGACGGTGAGAAGGCCTTCAATCGGGGGTGAACTTCTGACGGTTTGACTCTGAGCTGAAAATCTGGTATTCTATCCATTTTGTTAAGTTTTTCCCTAAGTTTCCTGAAAAGTGTCTTGGAACTACAAATACTAGGAAAAACATAATAAAAGTACTTGAAAGGAATAAAAAACATAGAAAAAGTATTTCAAAACAATCCATAAAAGTGGTCAAAATACGGTGTTATCAACTCTCCCAGACTTAAACCTTTGTTTGTCCTCAAACAAAGCAAAAGTCTAAACTGGTTAGGTGAAAACAAAAATAGGAAATGCACAAATCTCAGAGACATGAACTCCTAAACTAGGACCAAAGATCGTGCATCAATCCACAACTTAGTCTAGAAAATTTTCACCAAGACACAAAAGATACTAGTCCACTTTTTCCGTCATGCAAAACTTAAACAATCTATATCTTGATTCCAGTCAACTGGCTCTCTATATTCATTAAGTGCAATAGTGAATTCTCATTAAAGATATCATCCAGGGTATATGGCGTTTGGCATTAAAGGGCTGTTTAAGTGGTGGAGTGTTTAAGTGGTGGAGTTAAACTGTTTTGGGTTACCTGATGAATCTGGAGGATGCAAGATAATATGCCAAACCGCAAGAGAGATAAGGACCTGTTAATGATCGCAATTTTCAGTCACTTCTTCTTGTCCAATGTTGTTGCATAATCCTTCCTCCTTTGTTGTGAACAGCTATTCCCCCAGACTTAGATTCTTTCTGGGAATCAGAAAATGATCTCCAAAACTCCATAAAATAGAACTCCAGTTGCCTTGGGACTTAAAATTTGACCTCTCTAGATTCTCTAAGGCTTTTATTTCGTTTCCTTTCCTATTTCCAGATTTTTTTTATTTATTTTTTGTTTTTTGGAAATGGATGCCTTTTAAAGAAAGAGAGACTAGAGGGCAAGATTGTACCAAAATTTGAAATTTTTCTAAGGCAAACTGAGCTTCCTCATGTGTTGAATCCTTCTAGGAAGTTTTCCGGCAAATCGCAGGTCTCTATCTTTGGTGACTGAAAATTGCGTTGTTCCTCTTTCTCTCCAACTTTTTTACATATATCTGCATATAAGACAATAGAAAACAAGAGTGCATGTGGTTTGAAAGAGGATTGGTTAAGGTGGGTAACTAGCTAAAGATGAACTAGCCATTCAGGATCAACAGAGAGTAGTAAAAAGGGTAAAGGAGTCCTGAATGTATGATTTGTTTCTCTGGTGTAATGCTTCAATGAGAGAATTAGGTCCAATTTAAGTCCAAATAAAACAGAGCTAGTGTATTCCTTTGTCTAAATCGAAATCATTCAAATTCCTCTGGGGTACTTCATTTCAAATGTGCTTAGCTTCCGCCTAGTCTAGTCCTAAACCATGAATGAGCATGTCACTAGGAACAGTCTAAAAGCACACAATCAACTATCATTGATTCATGTTCACCATTCCCTTTAAAACGTATTTTGTTTTGTAAATCGATTTTGAAAAACTTTAAGGAAAATTCAAAAAGTGTAGATAATACAAGACTCATGAAAGAAAAGTGGTTAGAAAGGAATGAAATCCTCCCCCAGACTTAAATCACACTGTCCTCAGTGTGAAACAAGTCAAGATTGGATGAGAAAAATGCATAGATAATCGAATTGGTAAGGCCAAAGAGAACTTACCTGGATCCGGGATGCTGGTGGAGATGGACTGGATTCATTTAAAGAGGTTTGGGAAGGTGATAGGTGGTGATGGAAGGTGGTGGGAAGTGACGAATGAGGTGGAGTGGGGCTTGGTGAGGTGGAATGAGGTGAAGTGGGTGGTTTGAGGTCGGGTATCATCTCAACGACCATCTGCCGCGGTCAGAGGTCACGCGACCGCGGAAAACTGCTGCTCGGCCGCGGTCGAAGTGGTGTTTCCCGCGGTCAGAACGCCTGCGACCGCGGGGGCTTAGATGCGTCCTTTTTTCTGCTTCTCCTTGGTTTTTTTGGATTTTTGATTTTTTTGGCTTTTTTTTTGTTTTATAAGAAACACCTGAAACTAAGAAAAAGAAAAAGATCAATAGAAAAAAAAAACCTAAAGAAAAAAATACCTAAATGGGTTGCCTCCCATTAAGCGCTTCTATTTTAAGTCGTTTAGCTCGACTTTGGTGTTGGACGTGGCTTAGTCCAATGAAGAAGATCTTGTCCTGAGACAAGTTTTTTTCGACATCTCCTTGCTTTTCCTGGCAGATTCTTCGTCACTCCAAAGTTCTTTTTCAAACTCTTCTGTTGCAGAACGTTTTCCTGCTTTGCTGTTGTATGGGACAGCTTCTGTGAAGATATCTTTGTCGATACTAGCAAATGAAATCCTTCGGTTTGGCCAGTCCACTATAGCTCCGAAAGTTGCTAGAAAAGACCATCTGAGAATCACTAGATGTGTTGCGTCTCTTGTTTCGACAATGTAGAAATCAACAGGCACAATGCAATCTCCTATTCTCAAAGGAATATCATGAGCTATTCCTTGAGGTATTGCATTGGAATCATCAGCTAAACTAATTTTTGCTCTAGTCCTGCGCCGATGCTTAATACCAAGTCTCAAAGCAATTGCCTTGGACATCATGTTAAGACAAGCTCCAGAATCACAAAATATATTTTTAACCTTTTCACCTCTACTAGAACAAGAGATGAGAAACTGACCTTTAGTCTTGACCTTATGGAGAGTTCGAACTTGCCTTTCTCTGTAAGTGTTGGCTGGTGTTTCAAACGCAGAGTAGGACTCACAAAAGAAAGCTGCAGCGTCGTATTCAATGATGGAATCGATGCATGGCATCTTTATCTTGCTGCATATCGGGTTTCTTGGATTGAAAAGTCAGCTGAATCCTTACCGAATTCCATTGCCATCATACAAGGTAATGATTACTGCCAATCCGTTTCTTCATCTGAAACTTGGTTTCTTTCTTCCGGAGTTGCTTTTTAGGTGCTGGAGGTTGAAGTTAGGCCAGAAGATGTATTATCTGTCTTTCAAATCCCGGAGGCGAATCTGAACGACCAATCCCCGCGGTCAGAGGTCTCGTGACCGCGGAAAAAGGAACCTTGGCCGCGGTCAGAATAGACGGACCCGTGGCCCCGGACGTGATTCGCTCGTAGTCTGATTCTTCCTTCTTGTACTTGGTACGAACCTCTTCAGCTTCTTTCTTTGGTAGACTAGCAACTTCTGAACTCATACCTGGGTGTTGTTGTGCATCTTCATCAGAATCTTTGGGAGATTTCTTAGAAAATCTCACAACCGGCTCAATGTTGGGCATCTGTTCCATTCTTGCATCAAACTCCCGTGCCTTGAGCTCGAGTTTGTTAAGCCTTTGCTCGATCTCCTGTAACTCTTTGTCTGTCTTCTCTCTAGACCAGGAGTCGGATTCTCTGACTTCTTTGATCACCTGCTTTGATTCGACAATATCAGTTGAGTTTTGTATGATGTCATACCCTTGTCTTGTCTGCTCTGCTGCGACTTGGTTGATCATCCCAGCTAGTGTTTGTGCGTCCTTGTGGGTTTGTTCTTCAAGAACTCGAACATGTTTGGCCAGATCATCAAATTTTCTGTTGAACTCTTCAGAGACTGAATCAATTCTCTTGAGCAGGGTGTTTTCGGTGAGAATCTGCTGATCGAGGAACTGGTTTATCATTCTTTCGAGACGTCCCAAACGTCTGCTGATCCTCAAGTTGTCTCTTGCTGATTAGGGTTCTGCGGTGGAGGATGGTAGGCGTGTGGCTCGAAATAGGTCGGAGGAGGACCATAAGGATCTTCGCGGCGTCGGACAGGCTCTCTGTGCCGGTAATATGGATGATTTGGCTGGCTGTATCGATCCATGTAGCTATGATCTCGGGCTTGATGTTCTTCTCTGCGTCTGGTGGCTTGAGCAGTGTTGTAAAAACCTCCCTCATAGTAGGGATTTCGATTTATAGGATCCATTGCTTCTGGAACGGAAACAAAAGAACCGAAAAATGGAAATATGCAGAAAAAGGGTTCTTGAGTCGATTTACCAACCTTTCTTATGGTTTTGCAGAAACGAAAACGCGTGCCTTCCCCGACAACTGCACCAAAAACTTGATGTGTGCTGTGGTGAGGGTGTCAAGTTTTATCCTAAATGAAATCAATAGCCACAAGTGCACAACTGATCGATTGTAGTACTTAGAGATCGAATCCACAGGGAAGGAAGACCTTTGTACGGGTTTTGATGGTGTCTTTAAAATGTAAAAACTAATCTTAAAGAGAAAATACGGGAATTAAAATGACCTAATAACTAAACTTAATGAAATCGACTAAAAACGAGAAAAACGGCTAAACTTAATTGCTTAAATGAAAATCGATTAAGAGAATGAAAATGATGAACTAAATCTTGCAATAAAATCGATGTAGATCTATAGAAAAGAAGGCGCTGGGTGTAACACCCCCGACTCGGTCTAGATCCGAGTGCAATGACCGGCTGCGCAACAATCAAACAAGAACATGCATGGCCGACCCTTCGAATCCAAACCCGATCGACGGTGCTACTGTTGCGCGCACAGACTGATGGCCCGAGGTTCTTAGCCATGCACCAATCTAACAAGAACATGCACGTTCAAGAGCTTAAGGTCGACTTCCGCACACGCTGTTCCTGCCAAACGCTTCTCCCGGCTTTTCAACCTGAGACGTGTCTGATAGTTGGTTCGTCTTGGACAAAGACTAGTATCATTCGAAAACTTGAGCTTTTATAAAACATATTTTTACTACATTGTTTGTTATACAATGGGCGCCCTAAGAAAACTTTATACCGAAAACAACTTCAATCATACTTGGTTTTACAAAAGGCACGAAATCTACACCAACGGTCCTAAACTTCTCTGTCCCAATTGGCTACCCACTATGGTCACCTGCAAAACAAGTAGAGTCGTGAGCAACTAATTGCTCAGTGAGTTCGGTTCCCCCTAACCGTTCAAGCAATAACCCGAAAACCCCAAACATCACGCAAAACACGCATCATGCAACAACAATAATAATTATACATGCATACACCCAACATACACTCAAACGCCAAATCTCTCAGATGCCATTGACCGGATCCTGCACAAAGAAAAATCTCACATTTTGCACAAATCGGACTCTAGCCACACAGGCTAAAAAATCGTGACTGTCTTCTCTCATGCATCACTCATCAACTTAAACGACAGGTGACTTCGAACTAAAACGACCTACCTGACTGTTCCTGACTAGCTACCCGACTACAGCTCGCGCGGTGGTTCGCGATGGTCGTCGGCAGTCACGGTTTCTGGAACTTTTCTAGGTCACTGCTCTTTTCTATACTGAAAACTAAATCATAAAGCTTCTATTTATAGGGGAAATATATATGGAGACTCTAAAAAGATTCCTGAGTAGCTGTGTCGTGATTGCTGAAAAGATTCCCGAGCAGCTGCGTCGTGCTTGCGTGTGTAGGCGTAAGCAGGTGAAGCGGGATATGGAGCTGCTGTGTCGTGCTTGGCGTGTGCCAGCGCATGGAGAGCGTATCCCGGTGCGTGCTGAGCGTATCCCGGCACGTAAAAAGCGTCTCCCGACGCGTGGCAAGCATTTCCCGGCGCATGTCTAACGTGTGTCTAAGCTGCTCAAGTAGGCAAGCAGGCTTCTGAGTAAAGCTGCTGAGTCAAGCTGCTGAGTCATCGAGCAGATTCTCCTGACCAACCCATTTCTGACATTCCGATCGAACCGAAACAACCCACCGATCCATCCGCGCGACTAAATACTTAACTCCTTAGACAAAAACTTAACTTCTATAGCTAAAACTTAAAACTCTTGACCATTAACCTTAGCTTCTTCCTAGCTTTTCTAAACTTTCGCATTGACCGCGTCCTGAACTCTTGAACGGGTTATTACATTCTACCCACATTAAAAAGAATTCGTCTTCGAATTCCTAAAGGTAACATCCCAGCTACTTCTCCTTAATCTCTGGATAATTTAGAAATATTTCCATATTCGACAAATGATTCCTTATCCTCTCCCCATTTACTTAATCTCTCACCGACTTGGTGACAATTTTATTGCCAAACAAAACGTGGGTGGATTAAACCAACACGTTATGTTCTTTCACATATATTTCATTTATATTTACTTTTTATCCATCACAATCAATCATCAAATCAATATAATTCATTTCTGAGTCAAACGAAAATGAGTTAAAACCCATACGTACATGAGCGGAGACCTTAACAGGTCAAGAAGGTTTAGGTTTATTCTTCTTATCTACAAGATCATCAGGCCTTGCATTCACCAGTAGCTTCGATGGAACGTAATCACCTGCCTTGAAAATATTCATCCATAACAAGGGTAAGTTCTAATTCCATATACCTAAATAGAGACGTTGGTTAGTTTCCTAAGTGCCATTTTGCGACTCATTTATTCGATAAAACATTGAAAAAAGGGTCCCGAGTGAACATGGAGAACCATTTCTTGATACCACCTTTGTAACCATCCCGACACGGTCTAGATCGGAGTGCAATGACCGGCCGCGTAACAATCAAACAAAAACATGCACGGCCGACCGTTCGAATCTAAACCGGAACGACGGTGCTGCTGTTGTGTGCATGATAACACCGTATTTTGACCACTTTTATGGATCGTTTTGAAATATTTTTTCTCTTTTTTTAATTACTTTCAAGTACTTTTATTACGTTTTTCTAGTATTTGTAGTTCCAATACTCTTTTCATGAAACTTAGGGAAAAGCTTAACAAAATGGATAGAAAACCAGATTTCAGCTCAGAGTCAAAATGTCAGAAGTTCACCCCCGATTGAAGGCCTTCTCACCGTCTGATCCAGCTCAAATTTGGAGATCTTAAAGATGGAAGTACCAGCTTTCCAGCACACTTTACAGCTTAGCAATCCAACTGTTCAATCAAAAGATACGAGAAGAGCAAGATGTTCTGTTAAACCAGCCGACAAGCATTTCCACCCGCGGCCAACAGGCCATTCCCCGCGGTCACAACCACCGCGACCACGGCCAGCCACCCATTCCCCGCGGTTGCGCATATCCCGACTGCGGCGAGCTAATTCCGACTTTGAAGGCCCATTTCTGAAGCCTGTATCATTTTCCCAGCCTCAATTCCAGAACCCTAGACACCAGAAATACATGTCATTTAGGTCGTTTTTAAAGAGAAGAGGAGAGACGAAATACTTTACAGAAATTTTACTTTAAGCTTTGTTTTTAGGTTTTAGGGAGAGAGTGATTTGTCTCTTGAACCCTTGTTCTTTCTTTTTCAATTTCGGTTCCTCTTCTACTTTTTAATACTATGTTTTTGATTTCGTTTATCATGTCTGAGTAGTTTTATTGTTGGGACTAAGGGATTTTCGATGGGGATATATATGTTCGGTGAGGAATCCATTGGCTATTGAGCTGAATCTTAGAACTTTTTCTTCTGAATTCGTTTTTACTGCATGAGAGTTGCGTCATGAACTACAATCTGATCCAGATTCTTAGTGACACGAAGGTGTTCATCCGGTGTCAGATCTAGTTTGGGAGAGCAAAACAAACATAGGAGTGGAAACCTACCTATGGGCGATTTGTGAATGCTGACGAGTCTTAAACATAATGCATCTCTTTTTTCCAGGGCCAGAGTGGAAACCTACTGGTCAGGGTTGAGAGAGATAGTTGTCTATGATCACGACAGTGGCGTATTCATACGTCCGTGTCTCCACTTCGAAAAGTTTAATCTAAGATCTTATCAAATCTACTCTCTAGCAATGCTTTGAATCGTTTATACCCCTGAGAAAACTTCCCTGAACCCCAGCGCCTCTTTTCTTATAGATTTATACCGATTTTCATTCAAGTTTTAGTCTAGTATCTTTACTCTATCAATCGATTTTCATTTAAGCAATTAGGTTAGCCGCTTTTCCGTTTTTACTCGTTTTCGTTAAGTTTAGTTATTAGGTCATTTTAATTCTCGTATTTTCTCTTTAAGATTCGTTTTTACGTTTTAAACACAACACCAAAACCCTCACAAAACTCGCCTGGTTCTAGACTTCCTTACTTTATATTTCTTTCGAAAGCTTTTGCAGGAAAGATCCTCCTTCCCTATGGATTTTATCCTTAAGTACTACAATCGATCAGCTGTGCACTTGCGGCTATTGATTTCATTTAGGGTAAAACTTGACAACCCTTGACACACACCACATCAAGTTTTTGGCGCCGTCGCCGGGGAAGGCACGCGTTTTCTTTTCCGCAAAACCCTAAGAAAGGTTGGTAAATCGACTCTACAACCCCTTTTTCTGCATATTTCCATTTTTTGGTTATTTTGTTTCCATTTCAGAAGATATGGATCCTATAAATCGAAATCCATACTATGAGGAAGGTTTTTACAACACTCCTCAAGCCACCAGACGCAGAGAGAAGCAGTACTTACGCGATCTCTACGAAGAAATTCGAACCAAAGACTACAGAACGTTCCAGAACGAGCCATATATACCTCCAATGGAAAACCCTAGATATCCTATGTACCGCCTACCTCACCAGGTTCTCCAGCAAGATGAAAACGTCCAGCTCAGTCACCGATTGAGTCGACTATAAACGGTGGTCATGCACTTAATCGCCGCTCAAGCCACATCAAGAGCCGCCCTTCACGAGAAAATTGACAACATGTCAACTCACTTTAACAACAAGCTTGAAGATCTTTCTGCTCAAGTTAAAACCATCGAGACTCAAGCAAACAAGGATGCTGAGACTATCAAGGAGAGGATAGAAGCAGTCGAAGGACGAGTTGGAGAAAACGAAGTTTGCATTCGCAAAGCCAGTGGGAACATCCGCACCTTAGAAGTCAAGCTCGATGAAGCAGAAGAAACTATTAACGACCATAACAACCAAACCTACTCTTACGTGGAAGAAATTTGGGATAGAGTACACAAGGTTCAAGACAAAGCCGAAGAAATCGACACAACCGTGGACAAAGTAGTGTGTGCCCTAGATGAAGTTGAAGAGAAGGTTGGAAAGCTTATGAAAAGATGTGAAACGAACAACTCGACGCTTCCCATCAAAGATCTTGACCTAAAAGAAGAGGAGACAGAGTTGGAAGATCCAAAAACCAGTTTAGATGGCAAAGGAGAAGATGAAACGGCTGAACCATCTCGAAATCTCTCTCGCGTGGTCACGACTCATGTGACCGCGACCAACAACCCTCCAGCCGCGGTCGTGAGCCTCCTACCCGCAGCAAACCACTCTCCACCGGCGGTCGTGCTGCCTCCACCCGCGGCAAATAGTCGGTCAGATACGTTTCAACCCTTTTTTATTCTTACAGGTCAATGTTCATTTGATACATCTGCTGGGACGGTCAAAACCCCTTTTCATAAGCAAACGGTGTACGCTATCAGCTCCAAAACATCTCAAGAAGAAAATGAGATACTTCCCTGCAACATAGTTTTAGCATATGAGGATGAATATGAAGGGCAATACCTCGAAGACGAAGACTATCGTCTGTTCATAGAAGGAGGCAATCCAGACAAAATGGTGGAATTAGGAGCACCAATCTCCAGGGAAAGACTCATTGAATTCAACAAGTTTGTGAAATCGATCCCTCTTTACACAGGTTTCGATGATATATGGCATCTTGGTTGTTTGCAAGTTTTCTTTAGGTACAGCAAGGAGACAAAAGAGGATATCCAAACCTATTTTGGGAGGGCCAGACGCTTGACTTTTCCGAGAACATCACCTGATGCTGCAATCTATTCAATCCACCTTCAAAGACCTGAAGACTGCAGCCACTACACCAACAAAATCAGCAAAGAAGAGCTCGACGAATTCAATGATGTAGTTCGAAATTTGCCTGAAGGAATCACCTTTGCCAGAGCTTGCAAAGACTTCATGATAGGCCATTACTTCTGTGAGAGCAAGGAATCAATCCCTGAGATAGAAGACTTGTTCAATCATGCCAACAGAGGTAAACCTGTTCGAACACTTCACAAAATCGAAGGTGTAGGTCAGTTCCTTATCTCTTGTTCTATTAGAGGAGAAATGTTTAAAAAAGTGCTTTGTGATTCTAGAGCTTGTCTTAACATGATGTCCAAGGCAATTGCTTTGAGACTTGGTATTAAACACCTGCGCAGGACTAGAGCAAAGATTAGTCTAGCTGATGATTCCAATGCAACGCCCCAAGGAATAGCTCATGAAATTCCTTTGAGAATAGGGGATTGCATAGTGCCAGTCGACTTCAACATTGTCGAATCGAGAGACGCGACATATCCAGTGATTCTCGGATGGTCTTTTCTAGAAACTTCCGGAGCTATAATGGACTGGCCAAACCGGAGGATTTCGTTTGCTAATATCGACAAAGATGTCTTCACAGAAGCTGTCCCATACAACAGCAAAGCAGGAAAACATTCTGCAACAGAGGAATTTGAAGAAGAGCTTTGGAGTGACGAAGAACATGCTAGGCAAAGCAAGGAGATGTCGAAAAAGACTTGTCTCAGGACAAGGTCTTCTTCATTGGACTAAGCCACGTCCAACACCAAAAGTCGAGCTAAACGACTTAAAACAGAAGCGCTAAATGGGAGGCAACCCATTTAGGTATTGTTTTCTTTAGGATTTTTCTTTCTTTTTCTTTTAATCTTTTTCTTTTTCTTAGTTTCACGTGTTTCTTATAAAACAAAAAGCCAAAAAAATCAAAAAACCGAAAAGACCAAAAAGAAGGATGGTCCCTGACTACTCGGCCCAGAAGGAACAAAGTAGAAGCAGGAACAGGTCGCAATATAAGCCCCCGCGGTCGCAGGTGTTCTGACCGCAGGAAACGCATGTTCGACCACGGCCGCGTGTTTCTGACCGCGGCCGAGCACCACTTCACCGCGGTCGCGTGGCTCCTGACCGCGGTGAATGGTCGTTGAGACGAAACCCGACCCCAAAACCACCACTTCACCTCATTCCACCTCACCAATCCCCATTCCACCTCATTCATCACTTCCCACCACCTTCATCATCACCTATCACCTTCCCAAACCTCTTCGAATGAATCCGGTCCATCACCACCAGCATCCTGGATCCAGGTAAGTTCTCTTTGGCCTTACCAATTCGATTATCTATGCATTTTTTCTCATCCAATCTCGACTTGTTTCACACTGAGGACAGTGTGATTTAAGTATGGGGGAGGATTTCATCCCTTTCTAACCACTTTTCTTTCATGAGTTTTGCATTATCTACACTTTTTGCATTTTCCTTAAAGTTTTTCAAAATCGGTTTTCAAAATAAAATACGTTTTAAAAGGGAATGGTGAACATGAATCAATGATAGTTGATTGTGTGCTTTTAGACTGTTCCTAGTGACAAGCACATTCATGATTTAGGACTAGACTAGGCGGTAGCTAAGCACATTTGAAACAAAGTACCCCAGAGGAATTTGAATGATTTCGATTTAGATGAAGGAATACACTAGCTCTGTTTTATTTGGACTTAATCTGGACTTAATTTTCTCATTGAAGCATTAGACCAGGGAAATGAATCATACATTCAGGACTCCTTTACCCTTTTTACCACTCTCTGTTGATCCTGAATGGCTAGTTCATCTTTAGCTAGTTCCCCACCTTAACCAGTCCTCTTTCAAACCACATGCACTCTTGTTTTCTATTGTCTTATATGCAGATAAGTGCAAAAACGTTGGAGAGAAAGAGGAACAACGCAGTTTTCAGTCACCAAGGACAGAGACCTGCGATTTGCCAGAAAAGTTCCCGGAAAGATTCAACACAAGAGGAAGCTCAGTTTGCCTTAGAAAAATCTCAAATTTTGGAACAATCTTGTCCTCTAGTCTCTCTCTCTTTAAAAGGATTTTCCTTCCCATAAAAAAAAAAAATCTGGAAATAGGAAAGGAAACGAAATAAAAGCCTTAGAGAGTCTAGAGAGGTCGAATTTTAAGTCCCAAGGCAACTGGAGTTCAATTTCATGGAGTTTTGAAGATCATTTTCTTATTCCTGGAAAGAATCTAAGTCTGGGGGAATAGCTGTTTACAACAAAGGAGGAAGGATGATGCAACAACATTTGGCAAGAAGAAGTGACTGGAAATTGCGGTCATCAACAGGTCCTTATCTCTCTTGCGGTTTTGCATATTATCTTGCATCCTCCAGATCTTCAGGTAACCCAAAACACTTTAACTCCACCACTTAAACAACCCTTTAATGCCAAACGCCGTCTACCCTGGATGATGTTAATGAGAACTCACTATTGAACTTTATGGATGTAGAGAGCTAGTTGACTGGAATCAAGATTTAGATTGTTTAAGTTTTGTATGACGAAAAAAGTGGACTATCTTTTGTGTATTGGTCAGAATTTTCTAGACTAAGTTGTGGATTGATGCACGATCTTTGGTCATAGTTTAGGAGTTCATGTCTCTGAGATTTGTGCATTTCATATTTTTGTGTTCACTTAACCAGTTTAGGCTTTTGCTTTGTTTGAGGACAAACAAATGTTTAAGTCTGGTGGAGTTGATAAGACCGTATTTTGACTACTTTTATGGATCGTTTTGAAATACTTTTTCTATGTTTTTAATTGCTTTCAAGTACTTTTATTACGTTTTTCTAGTATTTGTAGTTCCAAGACTCTTTTCAGGAAACTTAGGGAAAAGCTTAACAAAATGGATAGAAAACCAGATTTCAGCTAAGAGTCAAACCGTCAGAAGTTCACCCCCGATTGAAGGCCTTCTCACCGTCCGATCCAGCTCCAATTTTGAGATATTAAATATGAAAGTACCAACTTTCCAGCACACTTTACAGCTTGGCAATCCAACGGTTCAATCAAAAGATACGCGAAGAGCAAGATATCCCGTAAACCAGTCGGCAAGCGTTTCCACCCGCGGCCAACAGGCCATTCCCCGTGGTCACAACCACCGCGACCGCGGCCAGCCACCCATTCCCCGCGGTCGCACACATCCCGACCGCGGCCAGGTAACTCCGACTTTGAAAGCCCATTTCTGAAGCCCGTATCATTTTCCCAGCCTCAATTCTGGAATCCTAGACACCAGAGAGTATTGAAGACTATAAATATATGTCATTTAGGTCGTTTTTAAAGAGAAGAGGAGAGACGAAATACTCTACAGAAATTTTACTTTAAGCTTTGTTTTTAGGTTTTAGGGAGAGAGAGATTTGTCTCTTGAACCCTTGTTCTTTCTTTTTCAATTTCGGTTCCTCTTCTACTTTTTAATACTATGTTTTTTATTTCGTTTATCATGTCTGAGTAGTTTTATTGTTGGGACTTATGGATTTTCGATGGGGATATATATGTTCGGTGAGGAATCTATTGGCTATTGAGACGAATCTTAGAACTTTTTCTTCTGAATTCGTTTTTACTGCATGAGAGTAGCGTCAAGAACTACAATCTGATCCAGATGCTTAGTGACACGAAGGTGTTCATCCGGTGTCAGATCTAATTTGGGAGAGCAAAACAAACATAGGAGTGGAATCCTACCTATGGGCGATTTGTGAATGCTGACGAGTCTTAAACATAATGCATCTCTTTTTTCCAGGGCCAGAGTGGAAACCTACTGGTCAGGGTTGAGAGAGATAGTTGTCTATGATAACGACAATGGCGTATTCATACGTCGTGACTCCACTTCAAAAAGTTTAAGCTAAGATCTTATCAAATCTACTCTCTAGCAATGTTTTGAATCGTTCATACCCCTGAGAAAACTTCCCTGAACCCCAGCGCCTCTTTTCTTATAGATTTATACCGATTTTCATTCAAGCTTTAGTCTAGTATCTTTACTCTTTCAATCGACTTTCATTTAAGCAATTAGGTTAGCCGCTTTTCCGTTTTTACTCGTTTTCGTTAAGTTTAGTTATTAGGTCATTTTAATTCCCGTATTTTCTCTTTAAGATTCGTTTTTACATTTTAAACACACCACCAAAACCCTCACAAAACTTGCCTGGTTCTAGACTTCCTTACTTTATATTTCTTTCGAAGGATTTGGCAGGAAAGATCCTCCCTCACTGTGGATTCGATCCCTAAGTACTACAATCGATCAGCTGTGCACTTGCGGCTATTGATTTCATTTAGGGTAAAACTTGACAACCCTCGACACACACCACATCAGTGCACAGACTGATGGCCCAATGTTGTTAGGCGTGCACCAATCAAACAAGAACATGCACGTCCAAGAGCCTAAGGTCCGTCCGAACACGCTGTTCCTACCAAACGCATCTCCCAGCTTTTCAACCTGAGACGTGTTTGATAGTTGGTTCGTCTCGGACAAAGACTAGTATCATTCAAAAACCGGAGATTTTATAAAACATATTTTTACTATATTGTTTGTTATACAATGGGCGCCCTAAGAATATATTATACCGAAAACAACTTAAATCATACTTGGTTTTGCAAAAGGCACGAAATCTACACCAACGGTCCTAAACTTCTCTGTCCCAGTTGGCTACCCGCTATGGTCGCCTGCAAAACAAGTAGAGTTGTGAGCAACTAATTGCTCAGTGAGTTCGGTTCCCCCTAACCGTTAAAGAAATAACCCGAAAACCTAAACATCACGCAAAACACGCATCACGCAACAACAATAATAATCTCACATCAGATGCATGATAATATATAATTATTATACATGCATACACCCAACATACACTTAAACGCCAAATCTCTCAGATGCCATTGACCGGATCCCGCACAAAAAAAAATCTCACATTTTGCACAAATCAGACTCTAGCCACACAGGCTAAAAAGTCGCGACTCTCTTCTCTCATGCATCACTCATCAACCCGGGATTTCAAAATATTCTCATATCCGTCTCGCAAGCCCGGATATCTCATCACATCACATGGCTGAGGGAAGCGTCACATGGCATCAAAATCACATCTCTCATCCACACGACACTAAAATATGTGCTAGTGCACGTGTCGTGGATTCATATCACAAATGCAACACGCAATATACATATATATATCCCTACTTGCTTTGCAGTAAAACAACAAGCAAACCCACACCGAGACTCACCTTGGCCATTCATGACAATAACGGTTTCTTATGGTTTTGGATAACCTCTCTGTTCACCTACACAACTTAATTTTTAAAGAGATCCGACCAGAACCGAGCCAAACAGAGGTCAGATCATGGCTCGCGCGGTGGTTCGCAATGGTCGACGGCGGTCACGGTTGCCGGAACTTTTCTAGCAGAGCTTCACTACTCTTTTCTATACTGAAAACTAAATTCTAAAACTTCTATTTATAGGCGAAAGATGGAGATTCTAAAAAGATTCCCGAACAGCTGTGTCGTGCTTGCAGAAAAGATTCCCGAGCAGCTGCGTCGTGCTTTCGTGTGGAGGCGTAAGCAGGTGAAGCAGGACACGGAGCTGCTGTGTCGTGCTTGGCATGTGCCGGTGCATGGAGAGCGTATCCCGGCGCGTGCAGAGCGTATCCCGGCGCGTAAAAAGCGTCTCCCAGCGCGTGGAAAGCGTTTCCTGGCACATGTCTGGCGTGTGTCTAAGCTGCTTAAGTAGGCTAGCAGGATTCTGAGTCAAGCTGCTGAGTTATGCTGCTGAGTCAAGCTGATGACTCATCAAGCAGCTTCTTCTGACCAACCCATTTCCGACCTTCCGATCGAACCGAAATAACCAACCGATCCTTCCGCGCGACTAAATACTTGACTTTCTTAGACAAAAACTTAACTTCTATAGCTAAAACTTAAAGCTCTTGACCATTAACCTTAGCTTCTTCCTAGCTTTTCTAAGCTTACTCATTGACCGCGTCCTGATCTCTTGAACGGGTTATTACACTGGGTTTCAGGGAAGTTTTTGCTGGGGTATGAACGATTCAAAACATTGGTAGAGAGTAAATTTGATAAGATCTTAGCTTAAACTTTTCGAACTAGAGTCACAGACGTATAAATACACCACTGTCGTGATCATAGACAACTATCTCTCTCAACCCTGACCAGTAGGTTTCCGCTCTGGCCCTGGAAGAGAAAAGATGCATTATGTTTAAGACTCGTCAGCATTCAGAGATCGTCCATAGGTAGGTTTCCACTCCTATGCTTGTTTTGCTCTCCCAAACTAGATCTCACACCGGATGAATATTTTCGTGTCACCAAACATCTGGATCAGATTGTAGTTCATGACGCTACTCTTATGCAGTAAAAATAAATTCAGAAGAAAAAGTTCTAAAATTCGACTTCAATAGCTCATGGAATCCTCATCGAACATATGTATCCTCATCGAAAATCCCTAGGACCCAGCAATAAAACTACTCATACATGATGAACGAAATAAAAAACATAGTATTAAAAAGTAGAACAAAAAATGAAATTAAAAAAGAAAGAACAAGGGTTCAAGACACAAATCTCTCTCTCCCTAAACCTAAAAACAAAAGCTTAAAGTAAAATTTTTTGTAAAGTATTTCGTCTCTCTTAAAAAAGACCTAAATGATAAGTATTTATAATCTTCAATGCTCTCTGGTGTCTAGGGTTCCGGAATTGAGGCTGAGAAAATGATTTGGGGTTCGGAAATGGGCCTTCGAGTTCGGAGTTGGCTGGCCGCGGTCGGGATGTGCGTGACCGCGGGGAATGGATGGTTGGCTGCGGTCGGGAAGCCTCTGACCGTGGTGAAATGGCTGTTGGCCGCGGGTGGAAATGCTTGCCGTCTGGTTTACGAAACATCTTGCTCCTCGCGTATCTTTTGATTGAACCGTTGGATTGTCAAGCTGTAAAGTGTGCTGGAAAGCTGATACTTCCATCTTTGAGATATCCAAATTTGAGCTGGATCAGACAGTGAGAAGGCCTTCAATCGGGGGTGAACTTCTGACGGTTTGACTCTGAGCTGAAAATCTGGTCTTCTATCCATTTTGTTAAGCTTTTCCCTAGGTTTCCTGAAAAGAGTCTTGGAACTACAAATACTAGAAAAACATAATAAAAGTACTTGAAAGCAATAAAAAACATAGAAAAATTATTTCAAAAAAATCCATAAAAGTGGTCAAAATACGGTGTTATCAAGTACCTAGTTTGTCCTGGGTTGATGCGGTCCGAGCTACTTACTATAAATATGTTTTAGGGTTTTTTCCAAGACTTGAGCTTTATTCTCTCTAATTTCCTTGCCTCTTTTGTGAAAGACTTTCCTTTTGTAAGAGATATCTTCTTTTGTGAGTCTTAATCAAGAGAAATCAAGGAATTGTTTGTGTTTAAAGCTGAAATCCATCATTATCCACCATATCCATCTTCATTTCACATCATTTATCATGCCAATCTACTTTACTTGCAAAGGTTAAAGAGAGATTAGTATGATTAGTGAGTAGTTTGCTTAATGAGGTTCTAGATATGTAGGTTAGGGTGCTAAAGTGCTAGATTAAGAGTGCTAAGGGCTAGATCCATGTTTTCATTTCTCTAAATAGCTGATCTCTATGCTAGATCCTTGCACATCACTTGTGATCTAGAATCTGGGTTTCTCATGCACCAAAAGTGTTTGGTGAAATTCCTGAAAGAGCTATATTAGAGGTTTATGCATTAATGCCATGATGATGTTTGTTATTTGCATAAATGATCACTTGGGATTGATTCTTAATGCTGTCTTGTTGTTTGATCTCCAATGATGATTGGGTATGTGAAATGGCTTGATTTGTGTCTTGATGCTTGAGAAAGATTAAGGCTTGATTAGAATCCCAAATAACTTGAATCATGTTTCATTATTGTCATTAGCATGACTAGTTTAGCACCAAAGCACCCTAGCCCTCTATCATATCTAGAATCTCATGCTCCCACCATTGCATATTCATTCACTTGTCATTTGCTATTGCTTGCTTCTTGTTTAGATCATTTTCTAGTTTATTAATCTTGTTTAGTTTTTAGTTAATCACTTGTTTGAATCAAAACTCATCATATTGCTTGGATTAAGAAACTATCATCACGCGCAAGTGTCTACCCACACATTTGGATTGATAACCCTTTGTATTACAAAGACAAGGGATTGATAACCCCCACTAAAGGCCTAAAAACCTCAGTTATCAAACCCAGAATCTCCTTTGAGAAGCAACTTCAAAGGACTGTAGACGACTCATGTGAAGTCCAATAAAGCTGAATTTTGGTGGAGGACTTCACGGGACATCTGTCTTTAGTTTCAACGGTTGGTTGTCGAGATTTCAACGGTTGGTTGTCGAGTTGTAAACGCATTTTCGAGGCAGCTTTGAAGTGTATTTAAGAAGGAGAATTCTCCAGCTTTAACCGCTATATTCTCCAAGCGCTATTCCAGGTTCTTTTAAATTAAGGTGAGGACAAGTTTGTAGATTTCTAAGATTTATTAGTTGATATAGTAATGTGTGTATGCTTACTGTAGGTATTAAACATGACTGATGATTGGTATTTGATAATGGTGATTGATAGTTATTATTAATTGGTTATTGATCATAATTAATAATGAGAAATACTGGAAAAGAATAATAGGATTGTAAGTCATTTACTCATTAGTTAAAATAGTATTTATGTGGTTACAATGTTGTTTGACGGTCTACAACGAAAAATTGAAATTGTGAAATTGTAGTGATCGATAAATTGTTTGACGGCCTACAGTGAGGGACTGAATATTGGGAATGTGTAGTGATTGAGAAAAGGCTGACAAGCCATAGTCAAGCCCTGTTGAAGGTGGTGGCACTGGTAACTTGTCAAGCCCAGAATGATTGGTGCCAGAGAATGAGTATCATTGACGGAAGTTCTTTGGGAATGTGTTACAGAATGTCTATGTTGATTGTTTTGAATGAATGAATGATTGTATTTATTTAAAAATATAGGATCATATATATAAATAAATATAAGTTATTCTAGGTTGATTGTTGCTTGAGTTTGATGCCTATATTATTTATACTCATTATTGTTATGTCAGAGAATATTGTGTGTTCCAAGAGCACACCCTCACTGAGTATTCCCAAAATACTCACCCCTTTCTTTTTTTTCCACGTGAGACCAAAGAGTAATTTTGTGGTGGTCATTGTGGTGTAAATTCCGAGAGCCGTGGGTGTATTTTATTATTTTTATGTAAATTTTAAATAATATTTTTCATAATATTACAGTGTTATTTTATTTAAGTTTTAAAGATGAATTTATGTTCCATCTTTTTGGTTTATATTAATAGATGAATATTTCTTTTTATATACTAAATGAGTTCATTATTATTTAAAAGCTGTTAAATTAGTGTATATCAATTTAAGTTATATTTGCGACATAAGGGTTTCTCAATTTGGTATCACAGCGTAAGTTTGGCCAACCGGCTCTGATCCAGGGTGCGTCTTGGGACATGGTCTTTGAAAAAAAAATTTTTCTTCGACTTTTCAAATGTTTTCAAAATTTTTATTTTCATAAGCATTTTTGGGTTATTTTTCTTCTGGGCTAGAGTATAGGGAAGAAACGACCCTTAACCCGAGTCAGTCTTCTTTGATTATCTAGGTTGAAGATCTGATCTGAGTGTTTTTCCAAGATGTCAAGACCTTGGTGCAACCGGAAAGGAAACCAGGGAAAGTCGAATTATCAGAGTTTGCGCAACATATCTGTTGGGATGTCACGGTAAATGATTTTGAAGGACGTGAAGGTGGGGACGATATTCCAAGTGGGGGAGAAGTAACTCGCAAATTCGAGGACGAATTTATTTCAAGTGGGTGAGTTTGTGACATCCCAAGAATCTCATTAATGGCAATTCCGACTTTCTGCGATTAGACCTAGGGTTTTCTCTTCAACTATATAAAAAGAAAGAGAATGTGGCAGAGAGGAAACATAGATATCAGAGCAGCGAAGCCCTGCCGGAGTCACACTTGAGGAGCCACCATCAAAACAGCTCGAAGGAGAAGTAACTTCAGCAATCTAGAAGACTGATCCGACGTATTTTGGCATGAGAGATAATTGGTTAGAAAAATCAGATCAGATCGGCATGAAAATTGGTAAGGTGATTCTAGACACTCATATATATCTATAGCCGCAAGCGGATCATTATTTGGAGTTGTCTTCTAAAGTTATGCGTGTTTTCCCAAACCATTTTTACAAGGATCCGATCCGTGAGCAGTCAAATTGCGATGCGTTTTGCCAGCAATCCACGGAGGTCCAAAAGCTGATCTACATACCGGCGTGAAGATCTTCAATCCATATTTCCAGATCAAACTTCCGATATCCAGTTAGAGCTGTGACTAGAAATGACCATTTTCCTGTCGTGTATCAAATATTCCCAAAGGTGAATCAGGTTTGCTATTCTTCATCAAGTGGCAAAGGTGAGGACTATATGTGAATTCCTAAGATGCCTTAGTTGAAGTAGGAATATATGTATGTTATATAGGTGAAAGATATGATTATTGTTTGTTGCATTTGAAAAATGATTGATGCATAATTATGTGAAGTAGATGTTTGCTAGGCGTGTTAGCACGATTTTTTGCTGCCGGCGTCATGGGTGTTTAGCCATGGAGCACGGTATTGTTTGTTGGCGGCACGAAGGACATGATGAGAAGTGTAGTGCCATGGTTCCACAAAGGATTCCTCAGTGAGTGTGCCAAACAGCTGACGAGCTGCAGATGTTAATGAAAAGAAAAGTAAAAGAGAATGAGTACCTTAAACCGAGGTCTTCGGGATGTGATATAGTATTGTTATGATGATTGACTTGAAGTGAATTATTGCATATGGAAATGATTGTTTCATAACATATAGATTTGTATTAAGAACATGTAGGTTGTTGTATGTTTATTGTTTATATTATGCATACTCGTTATTGTTATTTCAATTAATGTATCTAAGAATAATGTGTGCTCCAAAAGCACGCTCTCAATGAGTATTTTTACCCGAATACTCACCCCACTTTTTTTTCAGGTGAGACCGAAGAGTAGTACTTGTGGCGGTTGATGCGGTGTTGCTTCCGGGGACCATGGGTGCATTTATTTGATTATTTTTAATAAAGACTTTTATTATTTTTTTAGGTTTTCTTTAAATATTTAACATTTGGTTTATTGTTAAGATGTTTAGAGTTCCCAATTAATTTATTTTAATAAATGAATATTTAATGAGTTTGTTATTCTTTCTAAAAGCCGTTAAATGAGTGTAAATCAAGTTAGGTTTAATTTGTAAGATTAGGGTTTCTTAACACATGTCTTCTCGGAATCAGCTTGATCTTTGGAATGACACATGTTCAAGTGCCAGTTTGTGCTACGACTGAAGGCCACGACCCAATCAACTCGTGGAAGTGACAAACATACATATGACCTGATCAACCCGTGGTGAAGAAAACACCAAATCTTGCCCAAAATTCCTAGTATTATCTTTTGGAGTATTTTTTTTTCATGGCCACGACTTCAATGCCACAACTTGAGCATCTCGTGGCACCAGATAACATTCCTCACGGTCATTGCCACAACTTGTTTGCCATGGCTTACTCATGTCGTGGCCAACACTTGAAGAAAACACCAAAACATTTGGGTGATGCCACAGATCAAAGGCCACGGCAAGAAGGGGATGATTTAGGCGTGGTACTGCAGTGTTCTTCATGATCCAAGCCCAGATTTCATTGCCACGGCACAGTGCCACAGCTTGCTCATGGTGTGGCCAACTCCTCAAGAATCTTTCGCATGATGCCATAGATCAAAAGCCATGTCAAGAAGGGATGGTTCCAACCCATGTCAATATGTTCTTGATGTACGAACCCAGATTTCATTGCTGAGGCATGGCAAGGCACCATAGATGCAGTTTTTCCTGGGGTGACCCGGTTCGGTCCACACACTATATAAGCCTTCTAGACCTAATTTGCAAGACATCTCTTTTTCTCTTTGTTTCCATTGTGCTTTCTTTCCTTTTTGGTGAAAAGACATAAGTTTTGTATTGGATTTACACTTGTTTATCTCAAGCAGAGACTATTTCACATCATATTTTTATCTTTTTTGTAATCATTAATCATGCTTAACATCACTTCTTTCAAAAGATTAAGTGTGTTAAGTAAGATTAGTGAGTAGTCTTTTATTAAGCTTCTAGGTGTGTAGATTAGGGTGCCTAGATGTTTAGTTTATGATGTTTAGGTGTTAGATTCTCATTCCTTTCCTTTGTTAGCTGCTCTTAATGCTAGATCTCTCATTATAAGCTTGATCTAGATCTAAGACAAAGGTGTTTGATGAAATGTTTGAAAGCGCTAACTAAAGGGTTTATGCTTTGAATGCCATAAGAATGCTTGTTTGAATTAAAAAGACATGTTATAACTGTTTATTAATGCATCTGGATCATCATTACACTAATGAGAGTTAGGTTTGAATGTTAATTAGGATTGTGATCTTTGTCTTGAAAAAGAATTGATCTTGTTTGGAGTTCTAAGTTAATTGGAAATAGAGATCATGTGATGCTTGTTATATCCTTTCTGTGTAACATTCAGTCTTTCTAAGCTCATTGATCTGCTGTTTAAGAGGCTGGTCATTTTAGATATTGAACTTCATGCTTGTTAATTGCCTTTCCACTAATGTGAATTAGTCTTGATTAGGTAATCATCAAAGGGATTATTGTCAAGGGAATGAATTAATCTGATTTGGAGATCTAGACTCAACAAGTGTCTCATTGTTTGCTTAGAACCATGAACTAGCATTGAAGGCACCCTGATTAATTAAAACATCTAGAGGCTTAGCTTTATCTTATTTGAATCTGAGTCTTTGTTTGTTTCCTTTGCTTGCTTAGATCTTAATTATTGCTGCTTTTTTTTTTTTTAATGTTTTACATCACTTTGTTACCAATCATTCACCTTTTAGATTTGGATTAAAACAGATTCATATAGTTTTGGTCTCTAGAACTCTCCATTTGGATTAACCCTCAAGTGCTACAACAGAAGAGGTTAATTAAATCTATTAGGCTAAAATCTTACTATCAATTTGGCGTCGTTGCCAATTAAGGAGATATTCTAGCATTAGAACTTTGGATTTTCTTGAGATCATGTAATTTTTACCTTTGTTTTACTGATCTCCTTTCCAGTTCTGTCTTTCTTGTAGGTGCATGCATACCAGAACTCAAGCAAGAAGAGAAAGAGAAATAGCTGTGCACATTGGGAGATTGGGAATGGATCAAGGGCAACAGGCTCATGGTGGTAATGGAAACCACCAGGCCCAGCAACAGACTCTATCACCACGTCCTAGACAAGTTGTTGGAGAAGGTGATAAGGCCAATGCACAGGATCAGAGACATGGAATTCAAGTTCCAACACCGGAATTTTTTTTTGAAATCAAGTCTGGCTTGATCAATATGGTACAGTCAAACAAGTTCCATGGCTTTGCATTAGAAGACCCATTGGATCATATTGACCACTTTGACAGAGTTTGTGGCTTAACAAGGATGAATGGAGTGCGTGGGGATATAGCTTCAAGTTGAGGCTATTCCTTTTTTCTCTATGAGACAAAGCTCATCAATGGGAAAAGTATTTACTTAAAGGACAAGTTACAACGTGGGAGCAATGAAAAAGACCATTTCTGACCAAGTTCTTCTCTTCATCAAGACAGCAAGGCTAAGAACAGAGATCACACAGAAGAACCATGAATCATTTTGTGAGGCTTGGGAAAGATTCAGAGGGTTTACCATGCAATGCCCTCACCATGGATTTTCAGATGCTCAGCTGCTAAGTACCTTATACAGAGGTACTTTACCATAGGTTAGAATCCTATTGGACACAGCTTTAAATTAATGGTAATTACATGGCCAGAGAAGTAACTGAAGCAATGACCCTTGTGGATAAGCTAGCTCAGAGTAATGAGCTTTATGGGTAAGAGTTTGACAGAAATTCAAGGAGAGATGTGAGTGTTGAAGAGGAAAGGACAAGAAAAGACATCAAATTTCTCGATGAGAAGCTAGATAAACTTTTCCTATCTTCTCATCAGTCAATCAACTTTGTTGGAGATGTGAATCATGGGTTTCAGGACAATGTTCAAGGGGATGACATCACAGCTGAGGTGAACTTTGTAGGTGGCCAGCAAGGTTACTAAAAGGGCTTTAACTACTACAAGAATCACCCCACCCTAAACTTTTACCCTCAAAACAATCACCGACAAGGCTTTGTCCCTCCCCAAAAACAAATCTACAAAAGAACTCAGGGAATAAGGATTAAGAAATGAAGAACATGCTCCAGCAAGTCATCCAAGGTCAAGCAAGTGGGGCCATGGATTTCAGCAAGAAAATGGCAAAGATCCACAATAAGGTGGACTGTTCTTATTCTAATCTCATTACTCAGATTGTAACATTAGCTTCCAAAGTCAAAACTCTTGAGAACAAAAAGGACACCACACTTCTCAAACTCAATGATCTTTAGTAGGGGCATCAGTTGTAAATCCAAAAGAATATTGCTATGCCATCTTCTCAAATGATGAGAATAATGCTGCTATCTAAGAAATTGAGAATCTTCTTCATGGCAAAGTCTCAACTGAGAAACCCTTCACTGATGAGGATGAGGACGTCATCATAGAAGAGTTTGAGAACATGTTATATGATCTGAATGACGACATTAAGAAAGAAGGTGAGGGAGGGAGCTAGTTTTGCTATGAAAAAAGAAAAACCCAAAGATGGAGTCTCTAGCATTTATTCAACAAAGGTAAAGCCTAAATAGATTCCAAAGCTAGGTAATCCAGGGAAATTCTCCATCTCATGCTCTCTCGGCAAATTCAAAGTGGAGAATGCTTTATTGATTCTGGATCAAGCATTAGTTTGATATCTCTTGACATGGTGGAGAGACTAGGAATCAAGAATCTGAAGTATCACCCCACTTCAATTACCTTCGGAGATTCTTCCTCAAAGAAACCATATGGAATTCTTGAAGACTATCCACTAAAGGATAAGTGTGGGAGAAGAAAGTGTTGGTGAAGATCAAGAAACAAAAAAATCCATTGGGAGTGAGCTGAGAGAGAAAATGAAAAGAAATGGGAGGAGTGAGAACTAGGGGATTTAAAAAAGTGAAATGGCTGGTGTCTGGTTTGAAAGGAAAACCTCTATGTGTTTAAAAAGAAAGTGAAGCCTCTAAGTGTTAGGAAGAGAAAAGAAGCAAAGCCAAAAAAGCCTCAAACATCAAATTTGATGAGAGAAGAGGCTAGATAAGAAATGAGAAATGGAAAGAGCTATGTGAAGAGAAAAAACACCAGCCAAAGTTTTGAGAGGATCCCCAAGTGAGAAAAGATTAGAGATGTGAGAGAAAGAGATTCATGAGAGGGTAGACTAAGTGTGAAACTTTGGGTTAGAGGCATCTTAGGTATTGGGGTAGATGAGTTCTTACCCTTGTATGCATAAGTTGCTTTTTACCTTTAGCATTTTGCCAAAGTTTGATCATTCATTGAGAGATCGGTTGTGCTTAATTGAACCCACATTTGCATGAATGAGATCATCTTTGTCTCATAGCTTCACCCTTAGCCAAGCTTGTTTGTCTAAGTATGCATCATTTTGATTCACATGAAAATCATTAATGAATGTTAAAGGGCTGAGGAATATGAAAGTTTTGTGTAGATTAAGGCTTAGCTTTGATGCATTCAGAGATGGAAATGGCTAACTCTTTTGGAGTACACTTCTTGTAATGCATTTCAGAATTAGAAACTTGAACGTTGAGCATGACTTCTAGCTGTGATACTTTTGGAATTTTGAACTCCAACCTTTAACCTCTCTCTCTTATTTGCGCTTGTTTGTTTGCTTGAGGAAAAACAAAGGATAAGTGTGGGCGAGTTGATATATGTATAATTTATCATGTTTAGCATGCATTTTTATATGTGTTTAGAGTCCCATATATGCATTTTAGATAGATTTCTTAGTGTTTTATCTTTGTTTTAGCTTTATCAGGAATTGCATTTGGAGTGTTTATCAGGTACTTTTGAGACATTTAGGAGCAAAGGAGTGGAGACCATTGGAAAAAAATGTTGAAAAAGATGAAGTATCTCCTGACCAATATCGATTTCTATTAAGTATTTCAATACAAAGTTTTTGCTATCTTTAGTCACTTCTAAGTAATTTAATTGTTGGGTTTAAGGGATTTCGCTGGGGATATCATATGTTTGATGAGGATTCCATTAACTATTAAAGCCGAATCTTAGAACTTTTTCTTCTAAACTTATTTTTAATTGCATGGCAGTAGCGTCATGAACTATAATCTGATTTAGGTTCGTAGGGTTGCGAAAAGATTTCATTAGGGGTCAGATCTAGTTTGAGAAGAGTAATTCTTCCATAGGAGTGGAAACATACCTATGCATGAGTTGTGAATGTAGATGAGTCTAGTGCAAGATTGCGTACACTCGCTTCCGGAGCCATAGTGGAAACCTACTGGTCAGGGTCGTTGGTGACAGTTGGTTGCGATCGCGACAATGACGTAGTCATACCTTCGAGCTCGAGTTCTAAAAGTTGTAGCTAGGATCATTTAAATTACTTTTTAGCAATGTTTTGAATCGTTCATATCCCAGAGGTAATTTTCCTGGAAACCCAGCGCCTCGTTTTAATAAGTTCACATCGATTTTATTTCAAGCTTTTTGTATTATGTTATTTCGTCTTTCTAGCTGATTTTAATTACATTTTAGTATAAAGTCATTTTTAGTTCACGTTTTAATAGTTTCTTCCTTATTCTGTTTAGTTTAGGATTTACGTTTTAGTGACACCCCAAAACCTCTTTAGAATATCGACTTTAGACTTCCTTGCTTTAATTTCTTTCAAAGATTTTTCCAGAAAATATCCTCTTTCTCTGTGGTTCGATCCCTAAGTACTACAATCCATTAGATGTGCATTTGCGGCTTTAATTGTTTTTATTAGGGTAAAACATATTCTCGCACTCACAGCACATCAAGTTTTTGGCGTCATTGCCAGGGAAGGCGATCATTTTCCCTTCTGCAAAACTCTAAAAAGGTTAGTAAATCGACTCTGCAACACCCCTTTCTACTTATTTTTGTTTTGAGGTTCTCTTTGTTTCAGGCTTTGAAGCAATGAACCCTATAGACCGAAATCCCTACTTTAAGGAAGGTTTCTACAACACTCCTTGTTAACACCGTATTTTGACCACTTTTATGGATTGTTTTTAAATACTTTTTCAATACTTTTTATTTCTTTAAAGTGTTTTTATTTTGGTTTTCTATTATTCTTAGTTTCAAAACTCTTTATAGGAAACTTAGAAAAAAGCTTAGCAAAATGGATAGAAGACCAGATTTTTAGTGCAGAGTCAAACCTTCAGAAGTTTACCCTCAAATGAAGACTTTCTAACTGTCTGATCAAGCTGAAATTTGGAGACCTTAAACATGGAACAATCAGGTTTTCAGCACACTTGACACCAATACAATCACACAGTTCAATCAAAAGTTACACAAAGAGCAAGATTTCCTGTCAACCAGTCGGCAAGCATTCATGACCGCAGCTAGCACCCATTTTACACTGGTCACATCTCCTCTGATCGCGGAGAATGGTTTGTTCTGCCTAAAAGCCCAGTTCCAAGCCCAAATCGATTCCCTCATTTGGAGAAGCCCTAAGTGACGTCCAAAAATGACTTCATGACTATAAGTGCATGTTATAGGAACCTTAGGACATATGCTTTTTATATTATTCATTCGTTAGAGTTGTTTTTCTCATGCATATATCTTTTTATGTTTAGGAAATAGAGATCTATCTCTTGTACCCTTTTGTTTCTTTTCAATATCGATTTCTATTCAGTATTTCAATACATTTTTTTTGCTTTCTTTGATCGTGTTTGAGTAATTCACTTGTTGGATTTAAGGGATTTTTGATGGAGATATCATATGTTCGATGAGGATTCCATTAGCTATTAAAGTAGAATCCTAGAACGTTTTCTTCTAAACTTATTTTTAGTGCATGGCAGTAGCTGATAACACCGTTTTTGTACCCATTTTAACCATTGATTTCAAATGTTTTTTCAAAGGTTTTAATCAGTTTTAGGAACTTTTATTATGATTTCTCTTTATTTTTAGTTTCAATGCTCTTTTCAGGAAACTTAGGGAAAAAGATAGTAAAATGGAAGAAATTCACATTTTTAGCTCAAAGTCAGACCGTCAGAAGTTAAGCCTCAAATGAAGACTTTCTCACCGTCTGATCCAGCTCAAATTTGGAGACATTCAAGAGGAGACAACCAGCTTTCCATATCACTTTACATCACGAAGATCCAACGGGGCAATTCAAAGATAGGCGGAGAACAAGTTGACCAAATTCACCAGCCTCGGAAGACTCTCACCCGCAGCAAACAAGTGTTTTGCTTGCCCCAGAAGACTCTCACCCCGGTGGACCATATCCGAGGTACAAGGCCCAACATAAAGGGCCATTTCGCCATTCGTCTTCATAGAAGCCCTAAATGAGACTTCGAAGACCTTAGGACCTATAAATACCTTTCTTAGTAGCCCGAAACGGGTGTGTGCTCCTATAAAGAGATTTTGAGCCACCAAAATCTGTTTTTCTAGGGTTGGGCAATGGAGAAGGGGATTCTTCCCTGGATCCATTGTTCTTTCTCCCTTTTTATCTAATTCACTTTTCTGTTTCATCTGTTGCATTCTTTCATGTATTTTATCATTCCTTGCATCATGTAGATCTCATACACATGTCTATTCTAGTTCCATGCAGATCCCAGAAATAGATTAAGATAAATCGCCCGGAGGCTAATTGGAAATGCTTTGACATCAATTAGAGTAAATCGAAGAAGTCTAAATCGCACTCTATGAGTTTAGAAGTCTATAGTTTGAGTCGACATGCTTGAGAATTTCTTTAAAAAATTCATTTGCATTGCATTTTATTTCTGGTAAATATTAGATTAGGTTTAGTCTAGGATTCTTAACCAGAAATCCAAATCCCCATGAGTTTATGACTTTGCTTACTCTCCAAGTTTTGTGTTGTTTGCAGATTAGACATCTTCCCTGTGGATTGACACCCTAAGTCCTACAACGTGCATCTATGCACTTGGAGACACTAGGGTTTTAGAAATTTAAAACTTTTTTGGACCAATGGGCTTGTAAAAACACAACCATAGGCCCGCACACACAAGGTTTTTGGCGCCGTTGCTGGGGAAGATTTTAGTCGCTGGAGGTCTAAACCCAGGAGGTTGAAGCCGTAGAAGACTATATATATGTCGAGTTTCTGCCAAAACACCAAAGGAAGTAAACCAAACTCATAAACACCCTAACTTTTTCTTTTTCTGCTGATTCTTTCTTCTGCTTGCCCTAATTTCAGAATCCTTGAAGCATGGATCATCCTAGAAGAAACTCTAATCCGGAGCGAAGGTTTTGCAACCTGTGTGAAGCTCCCTGCGCATGTTAATCACCATCCAGGCGTGATTCTGATCATCTTGTTTGGCCGAATCATTCGAACCACTACCATGGAGACTCGCAAACGCTACACCACCGAGATGAGCTCTATTCGCCACACCTGGTGAACCGTCGACCATCTCATCCCTCACCTCATCAACTTCTGCACCAGAGCAATGAGGTTGATCGATTTAGGCTCCAACTGAATCAATTAGAAGCAATGCTGAATCAATACCTTGACGTCCAAGTTGTTACGGAAGCTACCTTGTACAAAAGGATCGATGATCTCACCAACCATGTGAAATCGCTAGAAGAGCTGCACTCTAAGGATATTTCTGTCCTAAAAGGGAAGATCAAAGCTTTTGAGGAAGATCTATCAAGACAGAAGTATGATATCCTTCAAGGGTCCATAAATGCCAAGGCTGCCAAGCTAGAGATCGAGGAGGCTAATGAAATTGCTTCATGGTACAGAGGAAGGGCAGATGGTGAACTTCAAGAGATAGAATTTTGCCTAAGCAAGCTTGAGCACAAGAGCAGAGAAACCAGTTCTGACATAAAGCATCTCTCTAAGAGCCAAGGAGACACAAACTTTATGGTGAAGAAGATATTTGAGAATCATAAGAAGGATTCTCTTGTTAAAGGTCAACAAAAAGAAGGAGAATCAGCCAATTCTGATGCAGGAGATCCTACAATGGACACCCAGAATAGCCTTTGAGACATCCTGGAAAAACAAGAAAGAGGAGCAGCTGAGCAACCTTCGCAGGTCTCCACCGTGGCCATGAAGATTTCACCCGCGGTCAGACCCATCTCTATCACGGGTGCGACATCTCCACCCGCGGGGAACCACCATCCCTCCATTAGTTCACATCACCAAGACCCTGAGGACCCAGAAGAGCATGACTCTCACATCCCATGCAATGATGATCACAGAAAGTTAACCAGATGTCATTGATGTGGAGGATGAATCACCTATGAAGATTGAAATGCCATACATAGATTCAATCATCAGTTTCGATGCAGCAAAGTTCTATTGTGATTCTTATGCTGCATTTGAAGCACCAGATCATCCACATGAAAGACCAGTTTGAACTCTGGAAAAAATTCAAGACAAAGGTTAACTTCTTATCTCTTGTGAAATTAGAGGTGAAAGATTCCTCAATATTCTATGAGATTCTGGAGCTTGCATTAACATGATGTCCAAAGCTACTGCTTTGAGACTTGGCATTAAGCAAATTTCAAGTACCAGGACAAAGATTAGCTTAGTAAAGGATTCAAGTGCAATCCCAAGAGGGATTGCCCAAGACATTCACCTAAGGACGGGAGATTGCATAACACCTGTTGATCTATACATAGTGAAGACCAAAGATGACTCATATCCAGTTATCCTTGGATAACCTTTCTTAGCAACTGCTGGAGCCATCATGGATTGGCCCAACCGTAGAGTTTCTTTTCTAAATATAGACAAGGACATCTTCTATGAATCTACACCACTTAAGAGCAAAGGAGGAAAGCATAAATCTCTGGCATTTGAACCAGAAGAACTCTAGAGTGCTGAAAAACCTGAAAGAGATAACAAAAGGATTTCGAAAAAGACTTGGCTTAGGACAAGATCCTATTTGAACTATGTCTTTTTCTTTGCAAAGTCTAGCTAAGGACTATAAACCAAAGCACTTGATGGGAGGCAACCCATTTATGTACTTATTTGTTTTTGTTTAACTTTCTTTTTCTATTCAAGTTTTGTTTTTCTTATTTTATACAGGCCTTAGTATGTTTCAAAAAAAAAAAGAAGAAAAGGAGCCACCGCGGCCAAAGGAGGTTCAGCCTCGGCCAGCATGTGTTCCACCGCGGCCGCGACACCATGATCCGCAGCCAGCACCAGTTCGGCCACCCTTGGCCACTTCCATCTCTACCTTGATTCAAATCAATCGAAATTTGATCAAGCACCACTCAACATCAACCACAATCCACCATTCAACATCCTACCACCTCCACAACCACCTCACAATCCATCACCAATACCAGGTAAGTTTTCTGTTCCCTCTGTTGTTAAAATTTTCACATTCTCTATTTCTCATCCTTGCCTGATTTATTTCACACTGGGGGCAGTGTGATTTAAGGGTGGGGGAGGATTCCATCCCTTACTAACCACATTTTCTGAGCCCTTGCATTCTGCATTTTTCTTTAAAAGTTTTTCATATTTTTCGGTTTTCTTAAAACTTTTCAAAAGTCTTTTGAGTTTCAAAAAGTGTTTTCAAAGGTCAAATACATTTTGAGGGAATAATGAAAAAATCGATGATGATAACCAACATATTCACTTCTACACCACCAAATCATAAAAAGCTCTTTCAAGGTTTAGTACTAGACTATGCGGTAGCTAGAGTACTTGCACTGCGAAATCCCACTAGAGAACTGTTATTCATGGAGATCTTTTCTGACAAGATATAATAGCTCATTTTACTTGAACTTATCATGACATCTAATTTTCTCATCAATGGTTTTAAGAAGGCATCATGATATACATCTAGGATATCTTTACCATATTGTTACCACTCTTTATTGACGTAGATGGCCAATTCATCTTTAGCTGGTACAATACCCTTAACCCAAACCTTTATGTTCAAACCTCATGCATTCTCTCTTAAGCTTGTATCGACATATATGTGCAAAAACGCTGGAGAGGGAGGACCAATATAGTTTTCAGTCACTCAAGAGAAAGACTGAGAGAAATTGGGAAATAGGAGTATCAGGAAGCCTATCAAGCTTAATGGTGCCTCAAAAAGCTTATTCGTAAAGGTAAATTTCGTGGTCACTACCTCGGCATGGCTAAGCAGAGGTGTCCCCGCACAAGCATGAACAAAAAGGGACGCTTGAGAGACTTGAGTCAAAGCAGAGGGTTCAAAGCACCAGCATTCTCCTCCATGGCCAATGCCTCCATTCCATCAAAAACAAGCCTGGTAATACTCCAAACTCTTTGTACATGTGCATCTAGTTCTTAATTTTTCATTTTGCATTTTTCTTGCTTTTGCTTTTCACTCCTCTCTTATACCTCTATAACACAAGGGACTGTGTTATTTAAGTGTGGGAGAGGAGTTTAGTGTCTACTAATCATGTTTTCTCTGTTCTTATTTTCTCTTTTGCATTTTGAATCTTATGTAGTTGCATCTAAGTGCATATAAAAACCAAAAAATCAAAAAATCAGAAATTTTTTTTAAAAAAAATGTTCTTTCTAGTTGCATTCACATTTTTAGGATGAGTGTGTTACCTTTTAGAGGACTTTTTAAAAGATAATACCTTCTATAGACACTATTTGAGTTTGGTGGACTTTTTGACACTATTCGGCTACTGTTCTTATATGGAAAAAACGAAATTACCCCTGGCTTCACACACAAGCTGTTTCTTTTTTTTCTTAATACTTTGATATCCATTTTGATAATTTATAACTTAATTTTTATGTCGTTTATTGATATAATACATACATATTTATATAATGACATATATATGGACAAAAAATATATAGACAAAAAATATATAGACATCTATGCAGATCCACATAGATATGACAATGTAGATGCATTAATATAAATATGCATACATAATTATATGTGGATCCATATAATTGCGTACATATAAACACAATTATATAGATATATATGTATATTTATATACATATAGTATAGATGAATATAATTATATAGATACACAACGATATTTATATATGCATCCATATAATTACGTATATATAGACACAACTATATAGATATATATATATGCATATCTATATGTATATAGTATATATATATATATGTAATTATATAGATACATATACAATATGCATATATAAATATATAGACATATGTGTATATATGCATATTCATGTGTATATAGTATATATGGATGTAATTATATAGATATATATACATATTTACATATGTACATATAGACATATAGACATATGTGTATCCATATAGTTACGTACATATAGACACAACTATATAAATATATATGCATATCTATATACATATAGTATTATGAATATAATTATATGGATACATATATATATATATATTTACATATGTATCCATATATTTGTGTATATATAGACACAACTATATAGGTATATATGCATGTCCATATTTACATATGTATCTATATAGTTGCGTATATATATACACAATGTGGATGCATTAATATAAATATACATGCATATTTATATGTGTATCCATATAGTTGCGTATATATAGACACAATTATATATATATATATCTATATATATATAGTATAGATGAATATAATTATATAGATACACAAATATATTTACATATGCATCCATATAGTTACGTATATATAAACACAACTATATATATATATATATATATGCATATCCATATGTATATAGTATATATATGTAATTATATAGATACATATACAATATGTATATATAAACATATAGACATATGTGTATCCATATAGTTGCGTACATTATAGACAAAACTATATAGATATATATGCATATCTATATATATAGTATATATGAATATAGTATATATATATACACATACATGTTTACATATATATCTATATAGTTGTGTATATATAGATATAGTTGTGTATATATAGATATAGTTGTGTATATATGCATATCCATGTGTATATAGTATGTATGGATGTAATTATATAGATATATACATATTTACATATGTACATATAGACATATAGACATATGTGTATCCATATAGTTGCGTACATATCGACACAACTATATAAATATGTATGCATATCTATATACATATAGTATTATGAATATAATTATATAGGTACATATATATAATTATATATGTATCCATATAGCTGTATATATATAGACACCACTATATAGATATATATGCATGTCCATGTGTATATAGTATATATATATAGATGTAATTATATAGATACATATATATATTTACATATGTATCTATATAGTTGTGTATATATACATTATATTGCCACTTACACCACTTTTGGAGGGTGTAAACTCTCGAGTACAGTTTCTTGGTGTGGTATTCAGGCTCTCCCCACACGTATGGATCGAAATGGTATCGGCCAGCTCCTATCCTTCTCTGAGGGTGTCTCTGTTCCTCATTCTCACATCCGGCCGGGCCATTCTCGTTATGAGGCTTGCTAGTTGCGGCCTTGGTGCACTTGCGCATTGGTGGGTCGAGAGATGGGTTGTACAACTGATCCTTGAGGACGTAGAAGGAGACGTTACACTGCTTATCAAGCATGGTGAGACCTCGGTTAGGCAGTAGGACCTGTGTTCCGTCTCTGTGCATCAGCGTGAAGTTGTAAACCCATCTGTTCCCTGACTTGCCTCCGAAGAAGCCACTTTTACTTAAGTACTGCTCATCAATGAGATTCGGCTTTGACGGTGAATCAGGGAATACAAACCCTTGAGCTCTCAAGATCTTAGTGACAATCAACCGTTCTGAAGCCTCCTCGCTCCTTTCTTCTTTTGGTCGCACCACACATTATGACGGTAAGTGAGCATTTGAATCGCAAAGAACGCGCCTAAAGAGGGTACATGTATTGGCCCTTGGAACTCCTTCTTGTTCTTCATTTGAGTGATGAGCGGCTTCAGGCCAAGTCCTAGCAGTTCAAGCTCGGCCACGTGAATAACCCCAGGGTTATAAGTCGAGAAGAACGTAGAGGCTAGGACTCGGTTTGCATATCTGATCGTGGGGTTTCTAATGCAACTCGTCTTGCTCTTGCCTCCCAAGTAAGGTCCGAAAGCAATTGTTTCCCACAGGGCAGCTAACTCTTCTTTTGGGTACACAAACTTGTCAAGCGAGCTTCCATTTATCTCAAAACCAAATATCTCATCAAGCTCCTTGAAACTAACCTTGTAGTGCACGCCATCCATATCAAACTCTATGTGGCCGAACCCTTTGCCATGTAAGCGCTTGGGATCTCTCTTGGGGTATATGATAACCTCCAGAGTGGCAAGGAATTGTTGTGTGATCCCCTCATAAGCAACATCGCTCATCTCAAAGAACTAAGCCAAGCCCATGTTTTGAAAGATGAGGGTAACATCATCGAGTATCTCAAGCTTTCTCAACAACTCCATATCAGGAAACCGACCTTGAGCCACTCTTAAGAGTTAAAATGGTCCAAATACTCCTCAGTGGTTGGGAAATGCTCTTCCTCGGGCTCGGCCTTCGGTTCCTTCTTTGGCTTCTTGCCACAGTCGGTTTCTTGAGGAACTAGGGCTCTGAGCTCATCTTCATCAGATCCAGTAGCTTCCTGCTTCCCATTCCTCCTTGCTTCAGGTGCTGGTGCCGAAGTAGGCTCGGCGTTCCTTGCTCGTTTTGCGGCTAGCTCGCCCTCGGGTCTTGTTGAGGATTTCTTGATTGTTCCTCCATTACGTGCCAAGGCAACGGCTTTTCCTTTTGTACCCTTCCTCTGGACCTCGCTTTTGTTCGTCTCATGAGCAGGAACGGTTCGTCCGTCGGTCATCTGCGAAGGAGATTCTCAAGGAAACCGTTAGATCAAGTGTATCGCTAAGCACATGTATCTCAAGATAACAAGAACAGAGCTTTTTCCTTAACTAGACCGGTTTTGTATCTTTTCAAACATCAAAGCAATCAACAAACAAGCCAGAACAACTGGTGAAAGAAAAGATATCTAGACAGTTCAGCTCAAGAACTCAGTTCACCATTAAAGCTGATTCCAAGCGCATTGTCTCAAGAATTTTAGAAACTTAAGAACAAACGATTTTCAGTGCAAAGACCAGTTTTTCTTGTGTTGTCTATCCTGATGGAATTTTTAAAATTGTTCCCAAAGGTTGAGACGTTCTAAAAGAATCAATTCCACATTTTACAAACATTAAAGCTCGCAAAGAATGAAGGAAAAAGATGAGTTCTTTAAGATGCATATACCTTTGGGAATCCAAGATTAAAGCTCAGTGAAATGCTTATGTAGAATAGACAACACCCTAACGAGTCTAGAGCACTTGGAATCGCGTGAAATGAATGAGAAATGAGAGAGTTATGTTCGTGAAATGCAGAGAAAAGAGTGAAGAAGGCAAACTCTGCGTTTTGGCTCGGTATGGAGGCTGGTATGGGCTGGAGCGCGCTTTCCAGCTGGCATTTGGACTGTTTTGGGACTGGTCCCCCCTTCTGTTCCAGCTCCAACCGTTGACCGCGCCAAAAATCCTCTTGACCGAGCGTTTAAATTCAAAATGCCGCGCAAAGCCTTCAAACGAACGCGGTATGGGAATGACGTGGGCCGTACAGTCTAAATTGATTCTTTCCCGTGTTAGCATGAGCGGCTTCGACTTGTTCCACCACTAGGGTACCAAGCCGAGTGGTTTGAGCCCATGCTAATGAGTAAATTTCCGTGGCCTTCAAGTCTTTTCCATAGACCACGCAAAGCCTCTTCTTCGATCTAAATGTTCCAAGTGTTCTTGTTTTTGATCGTTCTTGAAACCGGACACCTCGGGACGCTCCACCATGAGGGTATCATACCGAGGTCACTAGTTTTAACAAGGAACACTTGGTGCTTGGGGGGTTTTGACGGGCTGGCCTTGGTGTAAACTGGTCGCGGCCTCGAAGTGAGGTTTTTAACCGTTTAAAGTAAACTTCGCTCCTTGGTATAATTATACCAAGGTGTTTACACCGTGAACCTCCCCCACACTTATTCATTTTACCACTTCACTTCTCATACACGGCCATGATGTAAATAAGTCGAGGAGTTTAGCTGAGGTTCTCTAGCTTTCACTCGGTAAAAGGTGACCGCGGTAAGAATATACCGAGGGTCGATACCGAGGCTATGAATACTCTCTGACTTAAGTCATCAGGCCGTGTCTTTTTCAAGTTTTTCTTTCTTTCAACCTCAAGGCTCACTGTCTAACTCCTGAAACACTTAACAAACCCTTCAAAAAGCTTAAGGTAAAAAGAAAAAGAAGATGAAAAACGAAATATTTACAAGGATAAGCTTGGGGTGTCTCCCAAGAGCACTTTGTTTAACGTCTTTAAGTTTGACTTTTCATACCTTTTTCAGGCTGTTTCCGGTTCAAGAAGAGGAACTGAGGTAGCTCCCTCTCTTGTTTCTGATGCCAAGTATTGTTTTACCCTCTAACCGTTTACCACAAAGCCTTGTCCATCTTTTCCTTTTAACACGACGGCTCCATAGCGCCTTACTTCAAGAATCGTGAACGGACCGGACCACCTAGACCTTAGCTTCCCAGGGAATAGCTTAAGTCTCGAGTTAAACACAGAACTTGGTCCCCTTCCTTGAACTCTCTCTTGTGTATCTTCTTGTCATAGAGCACCTTGGTCCTTTCTTTGTAAATTTTAGAGCTCTCAAAAGCGTCTAAACGGATTTCCTCAAGTTCGTGAAGCTGTAAAACTCTCTTCTCTTGTGCGGTCTTGATATCAAAGTTCAGAAGTTTAACTGCCCACAAAGCTTTGTACTCCAACTCAACCGGTAAATGGCAGCTTTTCCCATAGAGCAAGTTAAATGGTGAGGTTCCAATGGGGGTCTTGTACGCGGTTCTGTAAGCCCACAAAGCATCATCAAGTTTCTTGCTCCAATCCTTTCTAGATGAGCTCACGTTTCTCTCCAAAATAGCCTTTATCTGATGGTTTGAGACCTCCACTTGGCCGCTGGTTTGAGGATGATAAGGGCTGGCCACCTTGTGTTTTACTCCATGCTTCTTCAAAAGACTCTCAAGAGTTTTGTTGATGAAATGGCTTCCCCCATCACTGATAACTACTCTTGGGACTCCGAACCGTGGGAAAATGATGCTCTTAAAGAGCTTTACCACCACTTTTGAATCGTTGGTCGGAGATGGGACCGCCTCAACCCATTTACTCACATAGTCTGCCGCAACGAGTATATACTGGTTCCCATACGAGCTTACAAAGGGGCCCATGAAGTCAATGCCCCAACAGTCGAAGAATTCTACTTCAAAGATCAGGTTCTGAGGCATTTCATTCCTCTTGGATATGTTACCGTGCCTTTGACAAGCTTCACACCTCGAGACTACATCTTGAGCGTCGTTTAACATAGTCGGCCACCAGAAACCACTTTGTAAAACCTTAGCAACCGTCTTGAATGCACCTAAGTGACCACCATACGATGAACCGTGACATTCTTGTAGCACTGGATAGATATCTTCTTCGGCCAAGCATCGTCTATAGAGATGGTCCTTGTTAAGCACGTAAAGATACGGCTCATCCCAATGGTATCTCATCACATCTCTAAAGAACCTTTTCCTCTGATAAGTATCAAGATCAGGTGGCTCTAAACCGCAAGACAAGTAGTTCACTAGATCCGCGAACCATGGGAGGCTTCTTTCCTTGATCGTATTGGCTTCCTCCACTTCTAAGTATGACCGGACTAGCATGAGATGTTCTTCGGGTAAAGCATCATCTATGGGGACTTGTTCTTCAATCCTCAGCCTTGAGAGGTGATCGGCAGCTCCGTTCTCAATACCTTTTTTATCAAGCACCTCCATATCAAATTCTTGAAGCAACAAAACCCATCTTAGAAGCCTCGGCTTAGCGTCCTTCTTAGACATCAGATACCTCAAAGCCGCGTGATCTGTGTAGACTGTGACCTTTGATCCCACAAGATAACTCCTGAATTTATCAAATGCAAACACAATGGCAAGCATTTCCTTCTCGGTGGTGGCATACTTTTCTTGAGCCGAATCCAAGGTGTGGCTTGCGTAATAGATCACATGGAGCTTCTTATCTTTCTTTTTTCCCAAGACAGCTCCCACAGCATAATCAGATGCATCAGTCATCACTTCGAATGGTAAAGACCAATCGGGAGCTTGTACTATCGGTGCACTGATCAACGCTTCCTTGATTCTCTTAAACGCTTCTTCACACTCTTCATCAAAGATAAACTCCACTTCTTTACACAATAGCCTCGTCAAGGGTCAAGCTATCTTGGGGAAATCTTTAATAAATCTTCTATAGAACCCTGCGTGGCCAAGGAAGCTTCTTATTCCCTTTACTGAGTTCGGAGCTTGTAGGTTCACCATAACCTCGATCTTAGCCTTGTCTACCTCTATGCCCTTCTTTGATTACCTTGTGTCCCAAGACAATCCCTTCTTGGACCATGAAATGGCATTTCTCCCAGTTCAAGACAAGCCTATGCTCCTCACATCGCTTTAGAACATGAGATAGATTAGCAAGACAATCGGAGAAAGAGGAGCCGTATACGGAAAAATCATCCATAAACACCTCCACTTTCTCTTCAATTAGATCAGAGAAAATGTGCATCATGCACCTTTGAAAAGTGGCCGGAGCATTACATAGACCGAAAGGCATTCTCCTATAAGCATAAGTGCCATAAGGGCAAGTGAATGTTGTTTTCTCTTGATCTCGAGGATCTATGGGGATTTGAAAGAACCCCGAGTACCCATCAAGAAAACAAAAATAAGGATGAATAGCTAGCCTCTCAAGCATTTGATCAATGAATGGTAAAAGAAAATGATCTTTTCTAGAAGCAGAATTCAATTTTCTATAGTCTATGCACATGCGATGACCGGTTATGGTTCTTTGGGCTATGAGCTCATCCTTATCGTTTTTTACCACCGTGATCCCACCTTTCTTGGGCACAACGTATACAGGAGATACCCACCTTGAGTCAGAGATTGGGTAAATTATCCCTGCCTCAAGGAGCTTTAGTATCTCCTTCTTAACCACCTCTTTAAGGTTCGGGTTAAGGCGACGTTGATGCTCAATAGAGGACATAGCTTGGTCCTCTAGGTGTATCCTGTGGGTGCATATGTCAGGAGAGATCCCTCAAATATCAGCCAAAGAATATCCTATGGCTCTCCTGAACTTTCTTATTTCACTAAGCAATGCACGCTCTTCATGTTCAAGCAAGCTATCGTTAATGATCACAGGAAATGTGGAGTTTAGACCCAAGAAAGCATACCTGAGCCCTGTTGGTAGTGGCTTGAGCTCAACAGGGGGTGCATCAGCCTCATTCCAATCGGCATCAAAGCTGCATTGGCCCGGAACAGCTTCCTCGGCCTTTTCCTTGTTCTCGCGTGGTTTACCATCGGCCTCGGCGCAAGTTTTCGCGGCCATGATATCCCGAGGTTTCTCCTCTATACCCTTGGGGCCCTCGCTGTCTAAAATGTTGAGGCCACTCTGGCTGAGTTCTAGAAACCTCGCCTCAGCTCCAAGTTCCTTCGGTTGGTCCAAAATACGCTTGTACACCTCGCTTTCCTCGTTCAAGTACTCGTGCTCGCTTTGTTCCCGTGTTAAGACCACTTGTAACGGATCTTCTGAGTTCAACTCCTCTAGGAGCTCATCAGCTAGCTTCTCCATAACTTCCACATTGAAAACCTGACCTCCAATGGTCGGTTTCTTCATCATTTCCTTCACGTTGAACTTCATAGTTTCGGAACCGATATGTAGTTCAATCATACCCACTCTCACATCGATTATGGCTCCTGCGGTCGCTAAGAATGGTCGGCCCAAGATAATGGGGTCTAGGGGTTCCTCGTCCATCTCAAGAGCTATGAAGTCCGTGGGGATTTCTATTTCACCGATTCTCAAAGGTAAATCCTCCAGCAAACCCACCGGTAATCTAACCGATCTATCAGCTAATACAAGAGAGATCTTGGCCGGCTTGTAGCTTTTGAATCCAAATCTCTTGGCCACCGTGTAAGGCATTAAGCTCACAGAAGCTCCTAGATCACATAAGCAGTTTGAGAACTTCAAGTGACCTAAGGCACACGGTAGAGTAAAGCTGCCCGGATCGGATAGCTTTCTTGGTATAGATTTTCTTTGTATTATAGCACTGCACTCGTGGCTCAGTATTACCATACCCTGTAGCTCCTTTGTTTTGTTGAGAATCGCATCCTTTAGAAACTTTCCAAGCTGTGGTATAGCTAAGAAAGCGTCTATGATGGGTAAGGTAAGTTGCGTGTTCTCCAAGTGTTTCTCAAAGACCGCATTGGTTTTGTCTAAGATTTTCTTTTTTAAACGCCCTGGGAATGGTATCTTGGGTTGGTAAGGTGGTGGTGGAACGTAGGGCTTTTCAAGCTCAGGTATCTTTTCCACCTCGTTACCTTTGTCTTTAACCGGTTCCTTCTTCAAAACCTCATCTTTATGCGCATCATCTGAGGCTGCCTCCCCCCCCCCCCCCCCCGAGTTGCTCATTGGCCTCAATGAGCTTTGTCTTAGGCGTTGGAGCTTGTAATTCTTTACCACTCCTCAATGTGATAGCGTTCACGTACTCCTTGGGGTTGGGCTCCAGCTTACCTGGTAAAGACGGGCCTCTTGATGATGTAGAGGCTTGGTTTTGCTTAAGCTCTCTGATATCTTGCTGCATTGTTGCGTGCTGGCTCTCAACCCTCTGCTGACCCTGTAACAGTTGCTGTAGAATCCCACAGACATCGGTCCCCATCTGATTCTGACCCGGTTCCTGAATCTGTTGCTGATTACCCATCGGCTGCGGATTGAAACCTGGTGGAAACTTGTGTTGATGCGGTTGGCTGGTGAATGTGTTACTCTGAGCCGCTTGATTCTGCTGATTGTAGCCTTGCTGTTGCCCACTAAACTGTTGCTTGGGCTGGAAGTTATTCTGAAATGGAACTTTTTGAGCATAGCTTTGTTGTTGTTGTTGAGCAGGGTACACTTGGTCTTGGGGGTTAGCTACATTTGGGTTTCGGTAAGAGAGGTTTGGGTTATTGCTGTAGTTGTTAAATCGCTGATACCTCTGCTGATTCTCTATGTAGTTCAGCTCCTCCTGAGTTAGACCATCTTCATTAACATTGTCAAAATTTGGCCCTTGCTCATCAAACTCGCCTACGAAGTGTATTGGCTTCTGAGTCGCCATTAAAACTTTGTCAAGCTTGCTCTGAAGCTTTCTTATGTCTTTCTTCATTCGCTGTTCATCACTAGATCCCTCTGAACGGTTTGCTCTATCAAAGTCTTCGCCATACATGTCATTGGACATGGCGAGGTTTTCCAGTAGTTCCATTGCCGCATTGATCTCTTTCCCAAGAAAATTTCCATTTGAAGCGGTATCGAGTTGGTTTCTGATCTTGGGGAGTGCACCTCGGTATAAAGTACTCAAGAGGGATGCCTCTGAGAAGCCGTGGTGTGGGCATTGGTTTGTATAGCTCCGAAACCGTTACCAAGCTTCACTAAAGCTCTCGTTGTTGTGCTGCGTGAAACTTGAGATTTGATTCCTGAGCTTGGGCGTGCGTGATGTGGAAAAGAATTTTGATAAGAAAGCCAGTTTACACTGCTCCCATGTTTGTATAGAACCCCTTGGGAGGTTCTTTTCCCACTGGTGAGCTTTATCACCGAGGCTGAATGGGAACAGGCGTAGCTTGAAGCTATCTTCTGAGACGCCATTAATCTTTGTTAAGTCGCAGACCCGATCAAACTGATCTAGATGCTCAAGAGGGTCTTCTCCGGCTAGACCGTGAAACTTGGAATTCTGCACCATATTGAGCAGGGAAGCTTTAACTTCAAAGTTGTTATTTTGTACTGGTGGTGCTTGGATCCCGGCTCTATATTGGTGCGCATTAGCTCGGTCGTTTTCTCCAACAAAGACCGGAGGAAGTTGTCTCTGAGCTGGTGGCGGTGGCAGATGAACATGATTGGCTTGTTGCTCATTTCTATTCGCTTGTTGTTGGTTTTGCTGAGCAAGCCGTTCATTTCTTTGAGCCTGTTGTTGGTTAACGTAGGCTTGTTTTTCATTTCTTCCTGCCTGCGCCTGATTAGCCTGAGCCTGGTGCTCGGCATCTTGAGCCTGTTGCTCGATCCTTTGATGTTCTGCCATTCCAAGCCTTTCAAAGTGCCGTTCTCTCTCGCGAGCTCGCCTCTCAATCCTGTTGATGTTATGTCGTAGGGTAAAGGCGGTTCTGTGCTGCAAGACCTGGTTTTCATGCACCTGAAATCAAATCAAGAACTTGCAAAAGAGCTAGTAAAACAAAAAAAAAGTAAAGTCTTGATCTTAAGAATAAATAAGAGATTAATGCTCCCACAAGTTGGCAACGGCGCCAATTGGTAACTAAGAGTTTATTAGCTCTTTGTAGAGGTTATCAATCCCCTGTCTTGTAGTACAAGGGGTTATCAATCCAAACTTGTGAGGGAGACACTAATCTATGTTAATTGTGATCTTAAGTCAAGATGAAAGGGGAGAGGTTTTAACTAAGCTACTTGACAAGTAAATAAACATGAAAATGAAGCAAAAGATAAGATTTAAACTAAGTAAAGATGCAAGTGATTAATAACAGACAAGCAGATGATTCAGATGATGATAATATATGATAAAGACAGAAGCTTTAGACAGGATACTTGACTTGGATGCTTCCAAGCTAGACTAATGAGCTAATGAATCAGATTTATCAAGCGGTTTCATTTAACTTGAACTCAAAGTATGTTAATCTTCTCATGAAAGTATTAAACATCTAAACTAATCCTCTTTCATACCAAAATCCCTTTTGAGAAGCATGAATCAGTCAGCAATAAGATTCAGTTCAATATGTCATTTAAGAGAACAAACTATCACTCTCGCGATGAAAGACTCCTAAACCCTTAACCGAGTGGTTCAGACATTTCTACAAACACTTTTGATGCGAGATATGTCTCAGATCTGAACCCCAAGTGATGTACTTGGATCCAGCTTAGAGATCTCGTCGGTTAAAGAATGAAACAGGCAAGACTAGACCCCTAAACCCATTAATCTATCTTGCAAGCACCCTAATCTACCTATCGAGAGCAGCTTAAACGACTACTCACTGGTCATAACGAGCTCACTAAGTCCTTTGCAAGACGTGTAGCTAGTCATGATAAGGAGTTTGATGCTGGATGATAAAAGAAAATAAAGAAAGAACAAGATTCTGATGCAAAAATGAGATATCGGATTAGATTAATCAAGTTTCACAAAAGAGGCAAGTTCTTAAAGCTAAAAGATGATAAGAGATAAGATGATTAGGTTTTCGGTCCTAAAATGTATTTATAGCAAAGGGAAAGTGTCGCGGGTCAGCCTGGAACAAACCGGGTACTGAGCCGTCTTCTTGGGTTGATGGGTGAGAGCCACAGTGTGTCGGAGAGTGAAGCCGAGGCCTTGATGTCGAGGGATGCACGTGAGCAGAGATCGAGATGGAGATCTCGTGAAGAACACGTCAAGAACATGCATGAACCCTAGTCTTTGATCCATCTTCACGTGTGTGTTCTTGAGCCGTCTTGTTCTTGAGTCTGGAGTTGTGACAAGGGACCTCGCTATGAAATGTCTCGGGGCTTGGTAGTCGAGGGGTTCAGGAGAACAGAGTCCAGCATGCAACGTCGAGGTCATTACACCGAGGTGCACATTCAACACTTAGTTGTTTCCAGCTTCATTTCTTACCTGTACATGCCTTGATCTCAACATGCCGATGTGTCACACGAGGTCTAGCCCAAAATACTCTCAAGAGATGAGCCTTGGCTTGAGCAGTGTCGAGGTAACGATGTCGAGGCCTGAGAAAATACTTAGCGCGTATCGCAACTCATTTAGGCTCATATCTACCAACTTGCCTTCCGGAAGCAGTAACTTCCAGCTCACGACTCCAATTTCTTTGGGACTAGTTCCATAGTCAAGATGACTCAATAATCTCGACCTTTGGTGAAGAAACCGTCGGAGCTTGGGAAGTGGAAGGCTTCCTGGATTTCACATCTTTGCACTGCATTGAAATCACCGGAAAATAAGCTTTTGGACCGATGCGAACTCCGGAGACAGTATCTTCCAAACCATCGCTCCGAATTGAGTGATTCTAAGCGTTCCGGAAAGGTTTTTCACAGATCTCAAACTTTGATGAAGACTGAGTTGGCTGGTTCGGACTGAAAGGGCTCCGTCCCTCGTGATCTTTGAAGTCCGCTGTTCGGTTCTCGGGTGCGCGCAATACTGGTGCTTCCTCCGGAAGCCATATCTTTCTCCTCACTGGTTCGAATTGGATGATTTTAACTGTTCTGGGATCTTTGCTTGATTATCTCCAACTTTGATAAAGACCCCGTCAACTGATTCGGACTGGAAGGTTTCCCGGATTGCTGATCTTTGAAACGCGCGGGTAAGGGTAAGTTTTAACCGAGAATTGCTTCCCGCGGTAAGGAAAACGTCCGAGGGCTGTATACCGCGGTAAGCTTTTTGGCCGTAAAATCCTTCTTGCCTCGGCCTAAAACTTCACCGGAGGGAATTTTCACCTGATACTCGATTTTAGCCGATAATGACTGTTCGGTAAGGATTTTGACCGAGGTTCCAGTCCAGCCGGTACGAGTTTTGGCCGAGAAATTTCTCCAAGCGGTTTTCACCATCTTTGACCCTTTTCTTCACCGTTTTCTTTCCTGCTCCTATTCTTGAGCTCCAAATAGCCTCCAAAGCACCTGATAAAGACTTCAAAATATGCAAAACTCTTTGGGACCTAATGCAAGCCCTAAATTCTATTTTGATGCCTAAAGACTTAATTTACATGGGAAAACACATGATGAGGACTCTAAAATACAACTTAAATGATGCAAAATATAGACATATCAGAGTCGGACCATCAGAAGTTTAGCCTCAAATGATGACTTTCTCACCGTCTGATCCAGCTTAAATTTGGAGACATTCAAGAGGACCTATAAATACATTTCTTAGCAGCCCTAAACGGGTGTGTGCTCCTGTAATGAGATTTTGAGCCACCAAAATTCATTGCATCATGTAGATATGTCACAGAGAGTCGGAAAAAAGAGTCATCGATAGGCATAACTGTTCGATTAGGATTTCTAAGTTTCTAAACCATATTCTGGATCTCATATATTCTAAGTTGTTCATATTGCATGAGATTAGATTCATGACCTATTCTCTGAGCCTAGGATCGATCAGAGCCATGAGAGTGCTGTATCATAAAATCCATACCTAGCTTCAGAAGAACATAGTCGCTACAGGAGTCGAGAGCTACTTGTAGAGAAGATGAGCACACGAAATTCAATATTTAATGCATGATCTTATTTCTGGCATGAGAGCGAGAGTTAATTGTTAGATTTGAGTGATTAGTTGATTAAGATGGCGATAGTTGGTTAATCATACACATGTCTATTCTATTTCCATGCAGATCCCAGAAACAGATGAAGATAAATCGCCCGGAGGTTAATTGGAAATGCTTTGAAACATCCATTAGAGTAAACCGGAGAAGTCTAAATGGCACTCTATGAGTTTAGAAGTCTATAGTTTGAGTCGACATCCTTGAGATATTATTTTAACAATTCATTTGCATTGCATTTTATTTCCTGTAAATATTAGATTAGGTTTAGTCTATGATTCTTAACCAAAAACCCAAATCCCCATCAGTTTATGACTTTGCTTACTCTCCAGTTTGATGTTGTTTGCAGATTAGACATCTTCCTAGTGGATCGACACCCTAAGTCCTAAAACGTATATCTGTGAACTTGCAGACACTAGGGTTTTATAAATTTAAAACTTTTTAGGACCAATGGGCTTGTAAAAAACACAACCCTAGGCTTGCACACACCAGCAGCGTCATGAATTATAATATGACTTTGGTTCATAGTGTTGCGAAAGTTTTCATTAGGGGCCAGACTAGTTTGAGAAGAGCAATTATGGCATAGTGAGTGGAATCCTACTTGTCATGGTCATTGGTGACAGTTGGTTGCGATCACGAATGAGATGTAGTCATACCTTCGAGCTCGAGTTCTAAAATTTTTAGCTAGGATCTTTTAAATTACTTTTTAGCAATGTTTTGAATCATTCATACGCCAGAGATAACTTCCCTGAAAACTCATCTTTTCGTTTTTATAAGTTCACATTGATTTTATTTCAAGCTTTAGTATTAGGTTATTTATTCTTTCCATCTGATTTTTATTACGTTTTAGCATTAGGTCATTTTTAGTTTAGGATTTACGAAGTAGTGACACCCCAAAAACCCTTTAAAATATCGACTTGTTCTAGGCTTCCTTGCTTTAATTTCTTTCAAAGATTTTTCCAGAAAAGATCCTCCTTCCCTGTGGATTCGATCCCTAAGTACTACAATCGATTAGCTGTGCACTTGTGGCTTTAATTGATTTTATTAGGGTAGAACTTATTCCCACACATCAAGTTTTTGGCACCCTTGCAGGGGAAGACAAGCATTTTCTCTTCCGCAAAACCCTAGAAAGGTTAGTAAATCGAGTCTAGAACACCCTTTTCTACTTATTTTTGTCTTATGTTCTCTTTGGTTCAGGCTTTTAAGCAATGGACTCTATGGACCGAAATCCCTAACTACGAGGAAGGTTTATTCAACACTCCTTGATAACACCGTATTTTGACCACTTTTACGGATCGTTTTTAAATAATTTTTTCAATGTTTTTTATTTCTCTTAAGTGTTTTTGTTATGGTTTTTTAGTATTTGTAGTTTCAAGAGTCTTTTCAGGAAACAAAGGAAAAAGCTTAGCAAATTGAATAGAAGACAGATTTTCAGCTCGGAGTTAAACCATCAGTAGTTTACCCTCAAATAAAGACTTTCTCACTATCTGATCCAGCTCAAATTTGGATACCTTAAAGATGGAGCAGCCAGTTATCCAGCACACTTGACACCAGGAAAAATGTTATGCGAAGAGAAAGATGTCTTGTCAACCAGCCAGCAATCATTTCTGACTGCGGCCAGCACCCATTTTACACCGGTCACGTACCCTCTGAACGCGAAGAATGGTCTGTTTGGCCTAGAAGCACTATAAATACATGTTTTATGAACTTGATGCTAAGAGAATCAAGGGTTACTTCTAGCTTCACGTTTTAAATTTATAACCCAAAATATCTGCAAGTTCACAGATGTACGTTGTAGTACTTAGAGGTCAAACCACAAAGATTTTGAGCTTTCAATACGAATCAATCAAAACTTAAGACGAGTAGAACAAGCAAAATAAGGGTATCGCTAAATCTAAATGTAAATGAAATAAAAAGGCTGTAAAACAATAAGAACTAAACGCTGGGTCTAAAGCGTTTTCGCAGGTGTTCATGAACTGACCAAAAGACAAACAAATCGATGAAGGTAATCAACTAGTGAGGATCCCTAACTCGAATAGGCGCATGTATGATTAGCCAACTCTCCCCCTATTCAACAGATCACTCAACTTGGCAATTAACTCTCGCTCTCATGCCAAGAATAAGATCATGCATCAAAAACAGAATTCGTCCACGTTCGTAATTCTCTATAGGTAGCTTTCGTCTCCTATCGAGTTCTGATAACACCTGATTTTGACAACTTTTATGGATCACTTTTAATATCTGGTGCAGGTTTTTCACTTAGTTTTAAAGGTTTTTAAGTGATTTCCATGTTTTAGAATCTCAAAAGAGTTTTCAGGATATTTTACAAAAGGAATGCACTTGGGAGAAAAAAGCACAACTTTGGATAAATTCAGACCGTCGAAAGTTTGGCAACAAATGGAGGCCTTCCCACTGTCTGATCATCCCAACTTTGATAAGATAGAGGAGACAACCAGCTTTCCAATGCCAGTGGAATCAAAGCAATCCAACGGTTAGATCTCCAGATATGGTCGATACATTGAAGGCGAATCAACACAGTCGGAAGCTCACCCGCGGCCAAAGCATCATCCACCGGGGGTGCGAAATTTTAGACCATGGGGAGCTCATTTCCGAGTCTCAAAAGCCCACTTTAAAGCCCAAGTCACTCCCGTCACTATTCCTGCAAGCCCTAGGCGTTCCCAAGGACTCAAAACACTATATAAACCCCTTTTAAGTCATTTAGAAGGGTGTGCCGCGTTTTCACCAGGAACCCTAGAGAGAGAGACTCACCGTGAAGAGAAGCAACCAAAAGGGGCACTATTAGCCCTCCTGCTTCAATCTGTTCTTCGTTTCTAACCTTTGTCTATTTCAATTCTCTGCATTTCTAAAGACTTTTGTGATGTTAAACTCAGCTATGTCTGAGTAATTTCTCAGTTGGGTTTAAGGGATTTTTCAAAGGGAATTTCATGTTTTGATAATATGCTTTGTTCGATTTAGGACTATTAATCTTCTTGGAGTCCTTCGTTCATTCTTGTTGATATGTCTATATTTTGCATCATTAAGCTGCATTTTAGAGTCCAAATCATGTGTTTTCTTATTCATTTTAGGTCTTTATGCATCAAAATAGGCTTTAAGGTTTGCATTAGGTCCCAAAGAGTTTTGCATGGTTTGGAGTCTTTATCAGGCGCTTTGGAGGCTATTTGGAGCTCAAGAGAAGTGATCAGGAGTTGAAGTGGTGAAGAAGAGGTTTAAAAATGGTGAAAACCAGTTGGAGGAATTTCTCGGCGAAAACTCATACCGGCTGGATCAGAATATCGGCTAAAAATGCTATCGGACGGTGAAGATCATTACCGGGTGAAAATTCCATCGGGTGAAGTTTTATGCCGAGGCGGGACGTTTTAATCGGCTAAAAAGCTTACTGCGGTATACGTTTCTTGGATATTTTCCTTACCGCAGGAAGCATTTCTTGGCTAAAACCCATTTTCAACTGCGTGCATCAAAAATTGCAAATCCGGGGAATCTTCTGGTCCGAATCACTTAACGGGGTCTTCATCAAAGTTGGAGGTAATCAAGCCAAGATCCCAGAACAGTTGGAATCACAGAATTCGGAGCATTATAACGAGCTTTTGCTGACGAGGCTGTTTGAAGAGAAAGGCTGAGCCGTTCAAAGATTATGGCGAGCTGTTTTTAGTGACATGGTCTCTATATCGTGCCGAACCGAGCCTTATGACAAGACGTGTTGAGATAAAATAATGCCGAGGCGTCTTACTAACGACAAGGCGACCTGTGGGAGCCGAATAAACGACGAGGCGTTTTGTGTAAAGATGTCGAACCGTCGGGACGTTCTTGTTTGATAATACCGAGCCATGTTCCAAGACAACGGCGAGGCGTTTCTGTTAGTGATGCCGAGCCATGTCTCAAGGAAATGACGAGGCATTTCTATTAGCAATACCGAGCCGTGTTTCAAGGTAACGACAACGCGTTTCTGTTAACAATGCCGAACCGTGTTTCAAAGTAAAGACGAGGCGTTTAAGGCGAAACAGAATGCCGAGCCAAATAAACGACGAGGCGTCTTTGTTAGCTATGCCGAGCCGTGTTTCAAGGTAACGACGAGGCGTTTAAGGCGAAACAGAATGCCGAGCCGAATAAACGACGAGGTGTTTTGTGACAACTGTGCCGAGACATAAGCTGAAGACTCAGACCTCCCGACCGTTGGTCTTCCGAAAGAAGATTCTTGGATATTAGCGCGTGTAACCGACGCGACCAGAGTTTGTTTATACGCCGCGGATTCCACGCGCTGTTGTGTTGATGGCTTCCCGAGGTTCACGTGGAACTCACGCGCCTCGGCCTGTTCTATAAGAAAGTGAATCCCCTTATTTTTTAAATTTCAGATCTTCGATTTCACTAAAGGTAGCTCTCTCTTCTTTCTCTCTCTAGTTTATTTATTTTCCGGCTAGGGTTCTGAGGCTTCCGCAGCTCCAGATCTTTTTCCGCTAGAATTCGCCGCATAGTATTGTAATTCCTGTAAAAACTGTAAATCAAGTCGAACCGCTCCGACGATTCGCCGGATCTGTTTTTTTACTATGAGCCGAGCCGCGTAGATGCCGAGGTGAGAGGCGTAACAGGGTCCTCCGAGGCGTCTTTCTCGCAGAGCCCTTCCAATCATTCATCTGAAGTCGACTAGGCGTCGAATCACTCAAATCCATCAGGTGCTCGCTCTCCTAATAACAAGCCGTCGGTTTCGACGAGCTGCTCCCGGGGTCCTGCCTATAATGAAGACGTTGATTATGCCGCAATAAAAGCTCAGGAAGAAGCATTTCCCTTTGATCCGGTCGAGGTGCTTTTTTGTCTGGGCAGAGGAAACACAAGCGAGGGAAAAGACAAAAAACTGACCTGTCTGGTTCCACACTCTCTTCCCCCGACTCAGTTGAGGCGTTGCGATGTCGTTTTGGAATATCCGAGGCGGTGGAATTCGTCCTTCCAGAGAAGAGCGACTGAGCTGACAAACCCCCTGAAAATTACTTTACCTTGTACGAGGCGTTCTTCAAGCTATGTTTCCCGATCCCTGGAGTTATCCTCGAGTACTTGTGGAAACACGGGATCTCGATTGGGCAGATGATCGGCATCCTAGTTCGGGGTTTTGAATGCGGACTCGACATTGAGCTGGATCATCTGCTAAACTTGTTGGAGATCAGAAAGGCTCCGAAGGGAGGTAGATTTTATATTTCCAACAAGTCCAATCGCCGGATTATAGGCGGTTTCCCTAGCAAAGATCAGTTTTGGACCAAGCGCTTCTTCTATGTCTTGGTGAACGAGGCGTCGGTTGGCGAGGACTTCGTCCGAAAAACCAAGACCGCTTGGGGACCACTTGGTAGCCGATCCGAAGCTTTGCCTCGGCTCGAAGCTGTTATTTTTGTGTTGTTTTTGCCTCACTAAACTGGTTGTTTTTGTGTTGTTTTTGCAGTTCGGAGCATTCTTCCCCCACTTCCTGATGACCTCTTCGTTGTTCGAGATACTCTTGCGGCTCGGAGAGTCAATTGGAGGAAGCACTTTACGTTTGAGAGAGTGGAAAGAGCGCGAGCCATTTTCGCCGGAGTACCTGTTAGCTCTTCGTCTTCAAATTCTTCAGGAAATACAAGGGAAAAAATGGTGATCATCACTCTTAGAGACAGAAAGAAGCGTGAAGAGGAAGAGGCTGCAAAACGAGCCGCCGAGGCAGCTCAAACAGAGGCTGACGCTATCCCTCAAGACGATCCGCCGAGCCGTGAAGGGGAAGGCGCGATCCGAGCTGTAGAGGCAAACGTTACTGAGTTGATTGAAAAGGAGGTGGCGCCCGAGGTGGAACCGGCTGAGATCATCCCCGAGGCGCCCAAAGATGATTATGCAGCTCGGAGCAAAACACCTTCCACTTTGGCTATTTTGGCTCTCCCGAAGTCGTCAAGGCCCCCGGCTTCGCATCTAGAGAGACACGACGATGATCGAAAACGATCAGCCACTGAGAAAGGGAAAGGCGTGGCTGTTCAGAAAGACGAGCCGCCCAAGAAGAAACGCAAGCCGGCGTCTCGTGATCCCTCTTCACGCAAACTGGTCGTCGACGACCCGGATGCCTCGGCGGTGGTGTTTTCGCGTGTTAACAACGCCAACACGCGTCTTCCTCCTCCCTAGCAGCTGAGGAGACCGAGGTCCTATGGCGCGATGGCACAGCACGGCACCAGGTCTGTTATGTTTATTTTTCCTTACTTTTTTCGTGTTGAATTCTGGCTAAGTGTTTAGCACATATTATTCTTTGCAGTTCGTAGCGGCTATCAACGAGCTGATGGCCGAGTACAAGGCGGACCTGTCTAAGGTCGAACGTTGTCTGGGTGAAGCTCGGAATGAGGCTGCGGCAGCAAAGGGGAAGCTGGACGAGGCGATGACCAAGGTTAAGAGGCTGGAAGAGGAGAAGATAGCTCTTCGTGCCGATGTCGACAAGGTATCCGCCATGGTTGTTCGCCTCGAGGAGGCCAGGAGAACCAAAAGCGCCGAGGTGGCGTTGCTTAAGAGGCGTATCGAGGCCAAGGATGCCTTGTTTGATGCTAAGGTCAAGCGTGCAAAGAAAGAGGCGAGGCGAGAGTTGACAGACAAGTTTCAGGAACGCCTTTCCAAGGTGGAGGAAGGTCTTGCCAAGCTTGAGAAGGCCAAAACTGATGAGAATGAGCTAGGGCAGATCAAGGGCAACCTTGCTATGATCGTCGACCTGAGGAAGCCAGAATGCCCGACTCTCGATGACAAAGAGGCGAAGTTAAAGGGTTGGGAGAGCGAATACGTCGACGATGAGGCGTTTGAGCGCATCGCATCTGAGATCCGAGGTGAGCTAGTCTTCTCGCCCGTGTAGCCAGACTCTGTAGATACCTGCCTGGGTAACGAGCCGATTGAGGAGACAGCGGCTAATCTGGGTGTTGGAGATCCGACCGGATCGAAGGCGGGTATGCCGGCCCTTTCAAACCTCCTTGCTGAGGGAGAGACGCAGTCTGCAGCCTGACTCTCCCCCTTCCTTCCTTGTCTTTTACTTCTCTCGTTTTGTACTAAGTGCTTGGATGGCTTTATCCACTTTTCGAACTCGTGTGTTTTTGTAATTGGCGCTTGGATGGCTTTATCCACTTGACTATTGATTTTATTGATGGATTGATTTGGTAGTGGTTATACCTATCTTTCCCCTTAGTCATTTTTTGGAATTGTTACTTTTGCCTTCAGCGGATTGGAAACTTTTTAGGAAGCTGTTGTTGGACCGAGCTGTCATTAATTGGTTCGTCAGGCCGGGCCAAGAGTGCTTTTGTTTTCTTTTCTGGCCGAACCGTTACGAAAAGTCGATAAAAAATCGGATTAAGGAATAGGCTGTTTAAGTTATAGTTGGTTTCTCTATATATCGTATAAATTCTGTTTAAGTCTAAATCCCGAGCTGGGAGTAGCTTTGTGACGTGTCCTTGTTTTAGGTATTTCTTACAAAAGAGATTATGTTCTTTTATGCCTTCGACCGTTAGCGACGAGGCGTTTGAGTTAAAAAAGAGAGAGTGCGAGTCATTTTAACTCGGATTTGGTTTTGGCCATCATAGGCGCTAAGTTTGGAACTCTCGTTGCCGATGTCCACGTCAGAGGGATATCAGAGTTCGATTATAGACCAGCGTTCCTGAAAGGGTGAATGATGTGTGCTGTCGTGAGGGTTGTCAAGTTTTACCCTAATTGAAATCAATAGCCGCAAGTGCACAGCTGATCAATTGTAGTACTTAGGGATCGAATCCACAGGGAAGGAGGATCTTTCGCTGCAAAAAGCCTTTGAAATAAGTTAAAGTAAGGAAGTCTAGAACAAAAACGATTTAGTGGGGGTTTGGCAGTGTGTTTAAAATCTAAAAACGAAATATTAAAAGAGAATACGGGGATTAAATGGCGTAATAACTAAACTTAACGAAAATAACTAAAAATGATAAAAACGGATATTCTAATGCTTAAATGAAAATGAACTAAAAAGGAAAGACAATATTGAACTAAAGCTTTAAAGAAAATCGGTGTAAAATAATGGAGAAGAAAGCGTTGGGGTTCAGGGAAGTTTTCTCAGGGGTACGAACGATTCAAAACATTGCTAGAGACAAAAATTTGTAAGATCTTAGCTTAAACTTTTCGAACTGGAGTCACGGACGTATGACTACGCCACTGTCGTGGTCATAGACAACTAACTCTCTCAACCCTGACCAGTAGGTTTCTACTCTGGCCATGGAAGAGAAGAGATGCATTATGTTTAAGACTCGTCCTAATTCACAAATCGCCCATAGGTAGGTTTCCACTCCTATGTTTGTTTTGCTCTCCCAAACTAGATCTGATACCTGATGAACACTTTCGTGTCACCAAGCATCTGGATCAGATTGTAGTTCATGACGCTACTCTCATGCAGTAAAAACGAATTCAGAAGAAAAAGTTCTAAGATTCGGCTCAAAAGCTCATGGAATCCTCATCGAACATATAAATCCCCATCGAAAATCCCTTAATCCCAACAATAAAACTACTCAGACATAATGAACGAAATCAAAGACATAGTATTAAGAAGTAGAATAGAAACCGAAATTGAAAAAGAAAGAACAAGGGTTCAAGAGAACAAATCTCTCTCTCCCTAAAAGCTAAAGCAAAAACAATAAAAGTATGAAGTAAATAATTCGGTGGTGATAGGTTCTACGATTTAGGGTTCCTAAGACATGTATTTATAGTGCTCAAGACCTCTCTGGACGTCACTTAGGGTTTCTCCAAATGTGGGCTTCAGAAATGGGCTTTTTGGGTTCGGAGTTGGCTTGCCACGGTCGGGAGTGCTGTGACCGCGGGGAATGTATGGTTTGCCGCGGTCGGGATGCTCCTGACCGCGGGAAAATGCTTGTTGGCCGCGGGGGGAAGTGCTCGCCGGCTGGTTTACGGGACATCTTGCTCTTCGCGTATCTTTTGATTGAACCGTTGGATTGCCAAGCTGTAAAGTGCACTGGAAAGCTTATACTTCCATCTTTAAGGTCTCCAAATTTGAGCTGGATCAGACGGTGAGAAGGCCTTCAATCAGGGGTGAACTTCTGACGGTTTGACTCTGAGCTGAAATCTGGTTTTCTATCCATTTTGTTAAGCTTTTCCCTAAGTTACCTGAAAAGAGTCTTGGAACTACAAATACTAGAAAAATGTGATAAAAGTACTTAAAAGCAATTAAAAACATAGAAAAAGTATTTCAAAACGATCCACAAAAGTGGTCAAAATACGGTGTTATCAATTCCCCCAGACTTAAACCTTTGTTTGTCCTCAAACAAAGCAAAAGCTTAAACTGGTTAAGTGAAAACAAAAATAGGGAATGCACAAATCTCATAGGGATGAACTCCTAAACTAGGACCAAAGATAGTGCATCAATCCACAACTTAGTCTAGAAAATTCTCACCAAAGCACAAGAGATACTAGTCCACTTTTTCCGTCATGCAAAACTTAAACAATTTAAATCTTGATTTCAGTCAACTAGCTCTCTACATTCATTAAGTTCAATAGTGAGTTCTCATTAAAGACATCATCCAGGGTAGACGGCGTTTGGCATTAAAGGGCTATTTAAGTGGTGGAGTTAAAGTGTTTCGGGTTACCTGAAGATCTGGAGGATGCAAGATAATATGCAAAACAGCAAGAGAGATAAGGACCTGTTGATGACCACAGTTTTCAGTCACTTCTTCTTGCCAAATGTTGTTGCATAATCCTTCCTCCTTTGTTGTAAACAGCTATTCCCCCAGACTTAGATTCTTTCCGGGAATCAGAAAACAATCTCCAAAACTCCATAAAATCGAACTCCAGTTGCCTTGGGATTTAAGATTCGACCTCTCTAGACTCTCTAAGGCTTTTATTTCCTTTCTTTTCTTATTTTCGGATTTTTTTTTTTTTGGAAAGGAAATGCCTTTTAAAGAGAGAGAGACTAGAGGACGAGATTGTACCAAAATTTGAGATTTTTCTAAGGCAAACTGAGCTTCCTCTTGTGTTGAATCCTTCCGGGAACTTTTCCGGCAAATCGCAGGTCTCTGTCTTTGGTGACTGAAAACTGCGTCGTTCCTCTTTCTCTCCAACGTTTTTGCACTTATCTGCATATAAGACAATAGAAAACAAGAGTGCATGTGGTTTGAAAGAGGATTGGTTAAGGTGGGGAACTAGCTAAAGATGAACTAGCCATTCAGGATCAACAGAGAGTGGTAAAAGGATAAAGGAGTCCTGAATGTATGATTTGTTTCCCTGATCTAATCCTTCAATGAGAAAATTAAGTCCAAATTAAGTCCAAATAAAACAGAGCTAGTGTATCCCTTCATCTAAATCGAAATTATTCAAATTCCTCTGGGGTACTTCGTTTCAAATGTGCTTAGCTACCGCCTAGTCTAGTCCTAAATCATGAATGAGCAAGTCACTAGGAACAGTCTAAAGCACACAGTCAACTATCATTGATTCATGTTCACCATTCCCTTTAAAACGTATTTTGTTTTGAAAACCGATTTTGAAAAACTTTAAAGAAAATGCAAAAAGTGTAGATAATGCAAGACTCATGAAAGAAAAATTGTTAGAAATGGATGAAATCCTCCCCCAGACTTAAATCACACTGTCCTCAGTGTGAAACAAGTCGAGATTGGATGAGAAAAATGCATAGATAATCGAATTAGTAAGAACAAAGAGAACTTACCAGGATCCGGGATGCTGGTGGAGATGAACCGGATTCATTCGGAGGTGTTTGGGAAGGTGATTAGGTGGTGATGAAGGTGGTGGAAGGTGATGAATGAGGTGGAGGGTGATTGGTGAGGTGAAATGGGGTGAAAGGGGTGGTTTGGGTCGGGTTTGGATCTCAACGACCAAGTGCCGCGGTCAGGGGCTGCCTACCGCGGCAAACAAGCACGTGGCCGCGGTCAGGATTATGCGACCGCGGCCAATGATGGGTTTCCCGCGGCCAGAACGTCTGCGACCGCGGGGGCTTATATCGCGGCCTCTTCCTGCTTCTCCTTGGTTCCTGCTGGGCCGAGCAGTCAGGTACCATCCTTCTTTTTGGTCTTTTCGGATTTTTTGATTTTTTTGGCTTTTTTATTTTATAAGAAACACCTGAAACTAAGAAAAAGAAAAAGATCAAAAGAAAAAGAAAGAAAAATCCTAAAGAAAACAATACCTAAATGGGTTGCCTCCCATTAAGCGCTTTTGTTTTAAGTCGTTTAGCTCGACTTTTGGTGTTGGACGTGACTTATTCCAATAAAGAAGACCTTGTCCTGAGACAAGTCTTTTCCGACATCTCCTTGCTTTGCTTAGCAGGTTCTTCGTCACTCCAAAGTTCTTCTTCAAACTCTTCTGTTGCAGAACGTTTTCCTGCTTCGCTGTTGTATGGAACAGCTTCTGTGAAGACATCTTTGTCGATATTAGCAAATGAAATCCTCCGGTTTGGCCAGTCCATTATAGCTCCGGAAGTTGCTAGAAAAGACCATCCCAGAATCACTGGATATGTTACATCTCTCGTCTCGACAATGTAGAAGTCGACACGCACTATGCAATCTCCTATTCTCAAAGGAATTTCATGAGCTATTCCTTGAGGTGTTGCATTTGAATCATCAGCTAGGCTAATCTTTGCTCTAGTCCTGCGCAGGTGTCTAATACCAAGTCTCAAAGCAATTGCCTTGGACATCATATTAAGACAAGCTCCAGAATCACATAGCACGTTTTTAAACATTTCTCCTCTAATAGAACAAGAGATAAGAAACTGACCTACACCTTCTATTTTATGAAGTGTTCGAACAGGTTTACCTCGTCTGGCATGATTGAACAAGTCTTCTATCTCAGGGATTGATTATTTGCTCTCACAGAAGTAGTGGCCTATCATGAAGTCCTTGCAAGCTTTGGCAAACGTGATTCCTTCAGGTAAATTTCGAACCACATCATTGAATTCGTCGAGCTTTTCTTTGCTGATTTTGTTGGTGTAGTGGCTGCACTCTTCCGAATTTTTGAGGTGAATCGCATAGACAGCTGCTTTTGGCGTTGTCATATATCGAGCTCTCATAAAGTATCTATGGATATCCTCTTTAGACTCCTTGCAGTACCTGAAAAAGACTTGCAAACGACCAAGTTTCCAAATTTCATCAAAGCTTAAATGAGCAGGGAATGACCTGACTACGTTGTTGAACTCCATTAGCTTCTCTCTACTGATGTTGTTGGTGATCCATTGATTCTCTCCTGAGTCGTCTTCTGAGGAATCTCCTGCGTTTGGATCTTCTACAAACAACCCATACTCTTCATCTTCAGAGTATTGCTCTTCATACTCATCTTCACAAGACAAAGCCATGTTGCAAGGCCATGACTTGTCCTCTTCTTCAGATCTTTGGGTGCTTATGGAGCAAACCAGTTGTTGATGAAGTGGTTTAGTTATCCCAGGAGGTGTACCAGACATACAGATGCCTGTATGAGCTGAACGGGACTGTTTTGGAACGTTTTTACGGTTGGCCTTGACTGCAGGTGACGCAACCGCGGGGAAGCGACCATGGGCCGCGGGTAGACCCATCACGACCGCAGGGGAGAGCTTCTTGGCCGTGGTCGGAGCCAACGCGACCGCGGGGATTCGTCTCCGAGTTGCTCTGCTGCTGTTGCTTCCTTCTTTGCGTCCTGGATGGTCTCCTGGGTCTTTTGGCTTGATGTACTTCCTCTCTGGAGTTGAGTCTTTAGTTTTGATTGCTGGAATCTGATCTCCAAGTCCTTGCATGATCTCCTCAACCTTTTCCTCAACTTCATCAAGAGCATAGACTACTTTGTCCATGGTTGAGTCAAGCTCTTCGGTTTTGTTGATGACTTTGTACACCTTCTCTGAAACTTCGACTGTAAAGTCATAAGACTCGTTCTTAGCTTCGTTTAGGGCTTTGTCCACATCATCAAGCTTGAAATCCAGGTCCATGACTTTGTTTTTGGTGTTGCGAAGCTCATAGTTGTGCTTTGCTTGCTCTTCCTCCATGCTGTTGAACCTCTTAGCAATCATAGCTTCATCCTTGGTTGCATGTGTTCTATTGAATTGACTTGTGAGGCTAGGTTATCGATTTTTTCATTGAAAAGTTTCGATATCCCATCAATCCTTTCGTTTAGAGCAGTTGTAGCGGTTGCTTGAGCTCCTATGAATTGTCTGAAAATGCCTTCGAGCTGACTCAGTCTGTTGCTCAGCTGGACGTTCTCATCTTGCTGGAGAACCTGGTGAGGTAGGCGATGCATAGAGTATCTAGGGTTTGCAATTTGAGGTGCGTAGGGCTCTTTCTGGAGCGTTCTGTAGTCTTCGGGTTGAGTTTTTTCGTAGAGATCGCGTAGATGCTTCTCTCTGCGTCTGGTGGCTTGAGGAGTGTTATAGAAACCTTCCTCATAGTCTATATTTCGATTTATAGGATCCATATCTTCTGAAATGGAAACAAAATAACCAAAAAATGGAAAGTTGCAGAAAAGGGGGTTCTAGAGTCGATTTACTAACTTTTCTCGGGGTTTTGCAGAAAAGAAAATGCGTGCCTTCCCCGGCAACGGCGCCAAAAACTTGATGTGTGCTGTCGTGAGGGTTGTCAAGTTTTACCCTAATTGAAATCAATAGCCGCAACTGCACAGCTGATCAATTGTAGTACTTAGGGATCGAATCCACAGGGAAGGAGGATCTTTTCCTACAAAAAGCCTTTGAAATAAGTTAAAGTAAGGAAGTCTAGAACAAAAACGGTTTAGTGGGGGTTTGGTAGTGTGTTTAAAATCTAAAAACGAAATATTAAAAGAGAATACGGGAATTAAATGGCGTAATAACTAAACTTAACGAAAATAACTAAAAATGATAAAAACGGATATTCTAATGCTTAGATGAAAATGAACTAAAAATGAAAGACAATATTGAACTAAAGCTTTAAAGAAAATCGGTGTAAAACAATGGAAAAGAAAGCGTTGGGGTTCAGGGAAGTTTTCTCAGGGGTACGAACGATTCAAAACATTGCTAGAGAGGAAATTTTGTAAGATCTTAGCTTAAACTTTTCGAACTGGAGTCACGGACGTATGAATACGCCACTGTCGTGATCATAGACAACTATCTCTCTCAACCCTGACCAGTAGGTTTCCACTCTGGCCCTGGAAGAGAAGAGATGCATTATGTTTAAGACTCGTCCTAATTCACAAATCGCCCATAGGTAGGTTTCCACTCCTATGTTTGTTTTGCTCTCCCAAACTAGATCTGATACCTGATGAACACTTTCGTGTCACCAAGCATCTGGATCAGATTGTAGTTCATGACACTACTCTCATGCAGTAAAAACGAATTCAGAAGAAAAAGTTCTAAGATTCGGCTCAAAAGCTCATGGAATCCTCATCGAACATATAAATCCCCATCGAAAATCCCTTAATCCCAACAATAAAACTACTCAGACATAATGAACGAAATCAAAGACATAGTATTAAGAAGTAGAATAGAAACCGAAATTGAAAAAGAAAGAACAAGGGTTCAAGAGAACAAATCTCTCTCTCCCTAAAAGCTAAAGCAAAAACAATAAAAGTATGAAGTAAATAATTCGGTGGTGATAGGTTCTACGATTTAGGGTTCCTAAGACATGTATTTATAGTGCTCAAGACCTCTCTGGACGTCACTTAGGGTTTCTCCAAATGTGGGCTTCAGAAATGGGCTTTTTGGGTTCGGAGTTGGCTTGCCACGGTCGGGAGTGCTGTGACCGCGGGGAATGTATGGTTTGCCGCGGTCGGGATGCTCCTGACCGCGGGAAAATGCTTGTTGGCCGCGGGGGGAAGTGCTCGCCGGCTGGTTTACGGGACATCTTGCTCTTCGCGTATCTTTTGATTGAACCGTTGGATTGCCAAGCTGTAAAGTGCACTGGAAAGCTTATACTTCCATCTTTAAGGTCTCCAAATTTGAGCTGGATCAGACGGTGAGAAGGCCTTCAATCAGGGGTGAACTTCTGACGGTTTGACTCTGAGCTGAAATCTGGTTTTCTATCCATTTTGTTAAGCTTTTCCCTAAGTTACCTGAAAAGAGTCTTGGAACTACAAATACTAGAAAAATGTGATAAAAGTACTTAAAAGCAATTAAAAACATAGAAAAAGTATTTCAAAACGATCCACAAAAGTGGTCAAAATACGGTGTTATCAATTCCCCCAGACTTAAACCTTTGTTTGTCCTCAAACAAAGCAAAAGCTTAAACTGGTTAAGTGAAAACAAAAATAGGGAATGCACAAATCTCATAGGGATGAACTCCTAAACTAGGACCAAAGATAGTGCATCAATCCACAACTTAGTCTAGAAAATTCTCACCAAAGCACAAGAGATACTAGTCCACTTTTTCCGTCATGCAAAACTTAAACAATTTAAATCTTGATTTCAGTCAACTAGCTCTCTACATTCATTAAGTTCAATAGTGAGTTCTCATTAAAGACATCATCCAGGGTAGACGGCGTTTGGCATTAAAGGGCTATTTAAGTGGTGGAGTTAAAGTGTTTCGGGTTACCTGAAGATCTGGAGGATGCAAGATAATATGCAAAACAGCAAGAGAGATAAGGACCTGTTGATGACCACAGTTTTCAGTCACTTCTTCTTGCCAAATGTTGTTGCATAATCCTTCCTCCTTTGTTGTAAACAGCTATTCCCCCAGACTTAGATTCTTTCCGGGAATCAGAAAACAATCTCCAAAACTCCATAAAATCGAACTCCAGTTGCCTTGGGATTTAAGATTCGACCTCTCTAGACTCTCTAAGGCTTTTATTTCCTTTCTTTTCTTATTTTCGGATTTTTTTTTTTTTTGGAAAGGAAATGCCTTTTAAAGAGAGAGAGACTAGAGGACGAGATTGTACCAAAATTTGAGATTTTTCTAAGGCAAACTGAGCTTCCTCTTGTGTTGAATCCTTCCGGGAACTTTTCCGGCAAATCGCAGGTCTCTGTCTTTGGTGACTGAAAACTGCGTCGTTCCTCTTTCTCTCCAACGTTTTTGCACTTATCTGCATATAAGACAATAGAAAACAAGAGTGCATGTGGTTTGAAAGAGGATTGGTTAAGGTGGGGAACTAGCTAAAGATGAACTAGCCATTCAGGATCAACAGAGAGTGGTAAAAGGATAAAGGAGTCCTGAATGTATGATTTGTTTCCCTGATCTAATGCTTCAATGAGAAAATTAAGTCCAAATTAAGTCCAAATAAAACAGAGCTAGTGTATCCCTTCATCTAAATCGAAATTATTCAAATTCCCCTGGGGTACTTCGTTTCAAATGTGCTTAGCTACCGCCTAGTCTAGTCCTAAATCATGAATGAGCAAGTCACTAGGAACAGTCTAAAGCACACAGTCAACTATCATTTATTCATGTTCACCATTCCCTTTAAAATGTATTTTGTTTTGAAAACCGATTTTGAAAAACTTTAAAGAAAATGCAAAAAGTGTAGATAATGCAAGACTCATGAAAGAAAAATGGTTAGAAATGGATGAAATCCTCCCCCAGACTTAAATCACACTGTCCTCAGTGTGAAACAAGTCGAGATTGGATGAGAAAAATGCATAGATAATCGAATTAGTAAGAACAAAGAGAACTTACCTGGATCCGGGATGCTGGTGGAGATGAACCGGATTCATTCGGAGGTGTTTGGGAAGGTGATTAGGTGGTGATGAAGGTGGTGGAAGGTGATGAATGAGGTGGAGGGTGATTGGTGAGGTGAAATGGGGTGAAAGGGGTGGTTTGGGTCGGGTTTGGATCTCAACGACCAAGTGCCGCGGTCAGGGGCTGCACGACCGCGGCAAACAAGCACTTGGCCGCGGTCAGGATTACGCGACCGCGGCCAATGATGGGTTTCCCGCGGCCAGAACGTCTGCGACCGCGGGGGCTTATATCGCAGCCTCTTCCTGCTTCTCCCTGGTTCCTGCTGGGCCGAGCAGTCAGGTACCTTCCTTCTTTTTGGTCTTTTCGGGTTTTTTGATTTTTTGGCTTTTTTATTTTATAAGAAACACCTGAAACTAAGAAAAAGAAAAAGATCAAAAGAAAAAGAAAGAAAAATCCTAAAGAAAACAATACCTAAATGGGTTGCCTCCCATTAAGCGCTTTTGTTTTAAGTCGTTTAGCTCGACTTTTGTGTTGGACGTGACTTATTCCAATGAAGAAGACCTTGTCCTGAGACAAGTCTTTTCTGACATCACCTTGCTTTGCCTAGCAGGTTCTTGATCCCTCCAAAGTTATTCTTCAAATTCTTCAGTTGCAGAACCTTTTCCTGCTTTGTTGTTGTATAGGACAGCTTCTGTGAAGACATCTTTCCCGATATTAGCAAATGAAATCCTCCGGTTTGGCCAGTCCATTAAGCTCCAGAACTAGTTAGAAAAGACGATACCAGAGCATCGATTTTCTACATTGATGTATCACACCGTAGAATTCTTCACCTTTTTTCTACCCCCTGGGGCC